>NW_024412394.1:51722170-51765697 GCF_014898765.1 Herpailurus yagouaroundi | reverse complement strand
CCCCATGGGTTCCTGTTAAGTTTCTCAGGATCCACATAAGAGTGAAAACATATGGTATCTGTCTTTCTCTGTATGGCTTATTTCACTTAGCATCACACTCTCCAGTTCCATCCACGTTGCTACAAAGGGCCATATTTTGTTCTTTCTCATTGCCACGTAGTACTCCATTGTGTATATAAACCACAATTTCTTTATCCATTCATCAGTTGATGGACATTTAGGCTCCTTCCATAATTTGGCTATTGTTGAGAGTGCTGCTATAAACATTGGGGTACAAGTGCCCCTATGCATCAGTACTCCTGTATCCCTTGGGTAAATTCCTAGCAGTGCGCTACTGCTGGGTCATAGGGTAGGTCTATTTTTAATTTTCTGAGGAACCTCCACACTGTTTTCCAGAGTGGCTGCACCAATTTGCATTTCCACCAACAGTGCAAGAGGGTTCCCGTTTCTCCACATCCTCTCCAGCATCTATAGTCTCCTGATTTGTTCATTTTGGCCACTCTGACTGGCGTGAGGTGATATCTGAGTGTGGTTTTGATTTGTATTTCCCTGATAAGGAGCGACGTTGAACATCTTTTCATGTGCCTGTTGGCCATCTGGATGTCTTCTTTAGAGAAGTGTCTATTCATGTTTTCTGCCCATTTCTTCACTGGGTTATTTGCTTTTCGGGTGTGGAGTTTGGTGAGCTCTTTATAGATTTTGGATACTAGCCCTTTGTCCGATATGTCATTTGCAAATATCTTTTCCCATTCCGTTGGTTGCCTTTTCGTTTTGTTGGTTGTTTCCTTTGCTGTGCAGAAGCTTTTTATCTTCATGAGGTCCCAGTAGTTCATTTTTGCTTTTAATTCCCTTGCCTTTGGGGATGTGCCGAGTAAGAAATTGCTACGACTGAGGTCAGAGAGGTCTTTTCCTGCTTTCTCCTCTAGGGTTTTGATGGTTTCCTGTCTCACATTCAGGTCCTTTATCCATTTTGAGTTTATTTTTGTGAATGGTGTGAGAAAGTGGTCTAGTTTCAACCTTCTGCATGTTGCTGTCCAGTTCTCCCAGCACCATTTGTTAAAGAGACTGAAACAGTTATTTTTTAAATGAAGTACAATTATAGAAAAAAAGCTTTTTTTTTTTTTTTTTTTTTGCCTACATATTCCTTTTGGATACAAATTTCTATTAAAATTTTTCATCTGCTTGGAGAAGTTCCTTTATCATTTCTTATAGTGCAATCTGCTGAAAATGAATTCTCACAGGTGTTGTTTGTATGAGAAAGATTTTATTTCTTATTGTTACATTTTTTTATTAGGTAAAAATTCTAGATTGACAGTTAATTGCTTAATATTTCGTTTTGCACACTCTCTGATAAGTCTACTATAAATCTTAAATTCCCTTCCCTGAAAAATAAAGTGTCTTTTTTTGTCAGACTGCTTTTCTAATTGTCTTTTTAATTACTGGATTTCAGTAAATTGATTATGATGACCCTTGAGATATTTTTTATGTTAATTCTTATGGGGATTCATTGAGATTTTTGCACCTATAGGTTTATTGTTTTTATCAATTCTGGAAACTGTTAAACCTTTATTTCTTCAAACTACCCCTTCCTTCTCTTTCTGGGGCTACAATTACATGTGTCTAGAAAAATTCCATTATACGTGGTCGTGTGTGTGTGTGTGTGTGTGTGTGTGTGTGGTGTGGTGTTGTTTTTCCTCTGTGATTCGTTTTGTATAATTTTTATCACTCATGACTGATATTCTTCTGTAGTGTCTACTGTGCTATTCTCAATAAGTTAATTTTTAACACGGATTACATTTTTGCTTTTTGTCTCTTAACATATTCCTTTTTTTTTTAATCTTTACTCTATTTTATCTTCTCCATTCTTGAACATACAGAACATTCCATGGCTCCCCACCCCCAACATCTTTATTTATCTGCTAGTTCCATCATCAGGGTCTCTTTCTACTGATGAATGTTGCTCCTGGTTATGGGTCATATTTTCCTGCTTGTGTGCACGTTTTGTAATTTTCTGTTGGATTCCACATGTGCCAGATACCTATGCATTTTATGTTGTTGATTAATGCATTTTTCCACATTCTTATGAATACTGCTTTTGGGCTTCTTGTCTGCCATGCAGTTAAGTTATTTAGGGTAAGTTCAAAGCAGTGTTTTATGAAAGACTAATTTATCCAACACGACAATGCTACATTTCTGCGCATTCTACCTAATGCTCTGGATACTACAAGGTCTTTTCCTTCTGGCTGTTGGGGACATAATCTCTTCCAAGACCTGTTTGAATGCAAGAACATGTTTTGACTATTCATTTCCAGTTTCTTTTTCCCAGGATTTGAGTAATTTCCTCTCACATTAGAGCCAATTAGTGCTAGGCCAAAGACTTGAGGGGACTTTAAATTTCCTTTTAAAATTTCAAATATACCAACATACAGCTCTTTGTAGCATTTTCTAAGTAGATATTGAGTATGTGTTGTATTTAGTGATGTCAGCCTTTCTTAAAAATATTTATGTTTTAACAATCTTGTTAAAGAAACAACTTTGTTAATTCTCTAATGGATATCTCTCTTTTCCATTTCATTTATTTCTGATCTTCTATTTCTTTGTTTTTTTTTTCTTTTTATGAATTCTTATTCTTATGTTCTATTTTGGACGTTGGGCTTCTCAATAGTAAACATTTATTCCTTTCTAATAGAAATACGTCTATAGATTGATAGCCTTTAAATTGCTTCTTTAGCTGTTTCCCATGAAGTTTAGATGGCATATTTTCATTAGTATTCTAAGTTTTAAATTTTAAAATTTGTATTATGTTTCTTCCTTAAGATTTCAAGTACATTTAAATGTCTGTTTATGCATTTTAACATCTTTCTTGCTCTTTCCTGACTTTATTGCCTTTAGCTTAGAGAATATGAAAATATCTTATATATATCAGTTCCTTAAAATTTATTGAGATTTTGCTTATGAATGACTTACATGATCAAATTTTATAATGTGTGAAGGGTTTGAAAATAAGGTGCTTTTTTTTTCATTCTACATATGCCTGTTAGATAAACTTTGATTTTGTTGCTCAAATCTTCTACTTTTTACTAGTCTAACAAGTACCAAGGAATTTATTTTAACATCTTCTAGTATAATAAATATTTGCCAATGTCTTATCATCTAACTTTTGTTATGTTTTCAAGGTTATATTATGAGGTGAATACAAGTTTATATTTGTTGTATACTCCTGGTAAATCAAATATTTAATTGATCATCTTTATCTAAATACTGCATTTCCTCTTAATTCTATGTCATTTGCTATTATTATACCCATTAGTCTGCCTTCTAATTAGACATCTAATCTTTATTTTTCTGTATCTTTTAATTGTACCTCAAGCCACCAGATTTTGTTTCTTATATAAAGTGAAAATTGGGGTTTATTTTTGTCTATGTGAGTCTGTGCATAATGTTATATTAAATTCAGTTACTTAAAACAACCTTTGATATTTTATACATGCTAGTCTGAATAGTATCTAAGCTATAAGCTCTGCTTTACTGTGTTTTTGAGAATATAGGCTGATGACTGGACTCTCTCTTCTAGAACATTATTGTTGCCTATGGTAGAAGATAAAGACACATGGCAAAGTACATACTCTAAATGCTTTCTTCCTGAAGTGACTTATGCTATTTCTGTTCACTTTTCAATTCTCAAAGCAAGCTATTGAGGGGAGCTAACCTCAAATCATGAGGTATGCAATCCTACTATGTGCCAAGAATAAGACAAAGCCCAGAGTATCACATGGGTTGATTAGTTGTATACTGGAGACTATATATTTTTCATGCCCCTTAACTTTATTTCATACCATATTTTTATTTTTGTAATTATGTTAATTTTTTTAAACTGTCTCCAGTTAAGTAACAAGGGAAGAAATGTTATTTTACTGTTACTGTATGATTCAGTAGAGTTTTAGGATTAAAAATGTTGATTTTGCCTTTTACCTATCTTTATCTATAAGGAGACTCCTTTCTGAGTGAAATAGTACCTAGCTCTTCAATAGTTTAAATTATATTTTTCACACTTAGTTGGAGATATCCAAAACCTTTGGGCAATATCATATATTGAAAGGTTGAAGAATTTTGCACCAGAGCTTCCCCACACCTAAATATTTGTGCTATTCATTTCAAATGTTTTCATAATGAAAGAATAACAACCCAGACTTCATGGAGACTAATTATTCCAATAGTTGTTCCAGCTTTAGAAGCACCTTATTTAAAAGAGCATAGTACATTTTTAATGGCTGAGTAATACTCCATTCCAGTGTGTGTGTGTGTGTGTGTGTGTGTGTGTGTGTGTGTATAATGCCATTTCTTCATTCATCTATCAGTGGACACTTTGGTTACTTCCATATCTTGGCTATTATAAATAATGCTGCAATAAACATGGGAATGCACATATCTTTTTGAAATAGTGTTTTTGATCTCTTTGGGTAAATAGTAGTGGAATTACTGGATCGTATATTTCTATTGTTTTTTTGAGTAAACCTCATGTATTTTTCCACACCAGTTGAACTTTTTTACATTTCCACCAACAGTGCAAGTGATTTCCCTCTCTCCGCATCCTTGCCAATATTTGTTACTTGTGATTTTACTTACATGTGAAATTTAAGAAGCAAAACAAATGAACAAGCAAAAAACAGACTCTTTAATACAGAGGAAAACAGTGGTGGCTGCCAGTAGTGGGGGGATCAGTAAAATAGATAAGAGATTAAGAGGCACAAACCTCTAGTTATAAAGTAAGTCATGGATGAAAAGTGCAACAATACGAATCTTGTCAATAGTACTATAATGTGGTATGATGACAGATAGCAATTACATTTATTGTGGTGAGCACTGAGTGATGTATGGAATTGTTGAATCAAGATATCGTACACCTGAAACTAATATGACATTGTAGGTCAACTTTATTTTAATAATAAAGGAACAGAACACTAAAATAGAACACTAAATTAGTTTTTCAAATCTATAAATACTAATTACATAAAACTGTCAGAACTAGTTGAAGTTATTCAATCAACAATATTTCTTTTTAGGATTGTGGATTATGGACCTGGTAAGTGATATTTAATAGGTCAGTTCTCCCATTGTATAGATGGGGAAACAGGCTTAGAGAAAAGGTTTCTGGACTTTTTTTTTTTTTTTTTTTTCTTCTGGAGTTGTCTGACCTTGTCTATTATTTACCATATCCTAAAAGCTGACACCACCATAACTTACACTGACTCTACCTCAATTATCTTTTTAAGTATTATAACTTTATATTTTTATTGCTTATTAGCAGTACATTAAAATGTCATAAATAATGGTTTGGGGAAATAATTTAAACTATTCTTTCCTAATAAAAGGCAAATGTTACCCTGGAAAATGTAACTGAGAAAATGTTTAGGACTCAAAAATTGTGAACATGTTTCCCCCACAAATATTCAGACATCATTGGTCATCTGTTCATTTTATAAGCTCTGACAAGTTTCCGAGGTTCAAAGTTCAAACTGCGTGTGGTTATTAGTTCAGACAAATATCACAGATTGTTATGAAAAGAACGTGTGAGTTTTAGTCAGCCATAACCTACAGCTGTCTCCACTGTTGCAGATATATTTAGGGTATTTTTGTACATACTTATGAACTAACTGTCTATGAGATGTCACATGTTATAACAGGGATAGTGACAGGAGCTATGGATGACTAGGAAACATCATGAGTCAGTTTGATTCTGGTTCTACATCTTAAAAGATACAAATCAAAACACGTCACATAAGCAAAATGCATGAACTATTCAGCCCTGATTCTGAATTCCACATAGAAAAAAATGAACTGTCACAACATTTAATGATATTGTCAGTATATATTTCTTTAAGGTTTGCAAAGAAAACTGAAGAAGAAGAAGAGAAATCCTCTGCTTTTGTTAAAGTTAGAGTAGGTATTCTCCTGAAGTTAGTGCCTGCCAGTTAGGTGCTTAGTCAAGTGATTTATTTTTTTTTGCTACTAAGTGATTGCTTTTATAATATTCCTTAAAAATTAGTTAAGGGAGTAGGCAACAGAACATGTTTTAGTTGGCACAAGAAGGAATCCACTTTTTGAACCATCTTTGATAGCTCTGTTAGTCCTTTTGTGCCAACATTAGGTAGAATGGGTCATGCATTTGACAGCATGGACTATGTCTGATGTGGGGGTCACAGGCTGGAGGTTTTAGGTACAGCTGTATCTTTTGTTAGTTGCTGCTTCCTGAGAGTATAAATAAGTAATATTGGTCTCAAGTAATAGGACAGAAGCTGAATCTGAGAACTTTCATTCAGTTCAACTGACATTTATCAAGTAAACACTTGTTTTCCCTCATTTGTTCTTACCTTTGACGCCTTATTGTATCCACACCACCCAACATTTGAGTCCTCACTATATGCCAGAAACTCTGACAGGCGTGGATTTAAAGATTGGTTCTGGCCCTGAGGTGGCGCATGATACAAGCCTCTATCTCCCTGGCCCTCAATGGCCATTCTTCACGTTTCACCTGTTGTAGGGAACATACATACCTACATCAAAACAAAAAAAAATTCATTGAGTAGGTGACATTTAAAATTAACTGGTGCCTCTTATTTTTTATTAAATCATCCTTGTTGTGAGGCATCATGAGAGTGAAGGGCTATATACAGTTGGTTTCTCTGAAATATAAGTTCGATGTCAGGAGAGCCCAGCCCTGGGTGAGTGAAGTACAGTCCAGTATTTTCCATACAGCTAATCTATCCTAAGAACTATCTGCTTGACTCTTTTCACTGTATCTTAAAATACTTTTTACGTATTTTTGGAAGTAGCAGTGGGACTCAGTCAGCACAGTCACGTTTTCCATAAACCCACGGCAGAGAAGGTGCAAAACAGGAAAAGCAACAGCTTGAACCAAAACAGAAAATAAGCTAGAAAAGAGTCTTCTCATTAGAATGTGTTTAGTTCACTTGAAGTTATTCTTAGAATAGTATTGCTATTTCTACCTAACGGCAAAATAAAAGAGATCTCCTATAAAAGTACCTTGGTAAGCATGTAAAAAAAAAAAAAAACTGCGGGAAAAAAAAAATATCAAAACAGTAAAATAGGAAGAGAAGTGCGCTCTACTCAAAGACAGAAATATCTTTAACTTTCCCGAATGAAAAGTTGACTCTGCTTAGGCCAAAACATGAAGCATGGAACCTTGCGGAGAGTAAGTGTCTTTTCAGGCACTGTTCAATCTTTAGAGAGTTAAGCTTGGGGAAATTAAAATAGCAAGGTTTTAGAGCGAATTGCCATGAAAGTGTAATCATAGCAAATCTACTTAGGGTGCTATTAATGCAAAGCAGAAATAAATGTAAACTTCTTAGAGTTTTATTGACAGATGAATTATAGGTGCAAATTCGTAATGGCATTTCAAAAGTCCACTGATTGTTAAAGCCATATTCTGATTCCTGGAGGAAATTCCCAGGGTCAAGACAATGACAGGCAGAATATTTGTATAATAAGAACAGTAGCTTTAGAGAAGGACAGACAGATTAGTGGAAGAGGCTGACAGTATTCACACTTATTAGCCATATGTAAATTTATGAACTTCAAGATTATGGGAATAAAATAAATTGCACATATGATGTTATGAGAATTAAGATACTGAATGTCTAACACCTACTAGATATCCTTCAATGAACAGTAACTATTATTATAATTATACTATCAATATAATAAAAAGGTAGTCGAGTACAGTCAGTATAAAGATTTTCCTTGTGATATTTCAAATTTTCTTTTTTTTTTTTTCAATTTCTCCTATGATTAATTTCTCATGTTGGTAAAGACAATGTGACATATTGTTCATTGTCACGGTGAATGGCAAGGAAGATAAAATGTCTCATTTCTAACAGCATCTGTCCCCGTTTTCTTCAGGTTTAGAATACTTTGCATGAAGAGATTTCAACAGCAAATGCATGAACTACTATATTTTCAAATCTCCTGTGTGCTAACTTAAATAACAGATATGCTAATTGCTAGGAAATGATTATGAGAAATTGATTTGAAAATTGCAAATCTATTTTGACTGGTAAGCCTTCTTTGAGAAGACCTATCCCTAGAGTTTTCAACATGTGCATTGAAGTGTCAGGAAGATGCTTCAGGGTGTCTGAAGTGGTCCTGGGCTCGACTTACTAACTTCCATCCCCGATCTCCTCATGTCACTCATCCACTCGCTGCCCTTCTCAGTGATTCACTTGTGAATGAACACCATGTCCAAATTCTGCCTCATAAAATGTAAGAAAAAGTCAGGTTGGGTCATCCTCGAAAGGATAGCCCTCTCCCAGAGAGAGTAAGCAGACAAAGTGTCATCCTTTGCTTGTTTGTTTTTAACTTTATTTTATTTTGACACACACACACACACACACACACACACACACACACACACACAGATAGAGCAAGAGCAGGGGAGGGGAGGGGAAGGGAGGGGCAGAGAGAGAGGGAATCCTAAGCAGGCTGCACAATCAGTGTGGAGCCTAGCCTGATGCGGGGCTCCGACTCATGACTGTGAGATCATGATCGGAGCCAAAATCAAGAGTCAGACACTCAACTGACTGAACCACCCAGGCGCCCTGAAAAGTGTCAACCTTTGAATATGGTCATGTCTGGTTATAATGCCTAGAACTGCTGCTGCCATTTTGCAACCATGGTAAGAGCCAGCCTGAGGGCAAAGGCACCCCCTGACATGGATGGGCAGAGAGATTCACAAGCCTGGGTTGTTGATGATCCTAACCTATGTGGAACTCTTTATTTTGGGGCCACGTGTCATGGTTTTCATTATATTTAAAACCAATTAGCATGACTGTTTTTTCTAACACATAGCTGTAAACCACCATAACTGTTAAGAAGGAAGCCCTCAATAAACATTAGCTATCTTCCTCCTCATTCTCCCACTCTTCTCCAAGATCATCAATATCAGTATTCTTATTTCCTCCTCAGCCTCACAAACAAAGTGTATGGCCTACAGGGGAAGCAATTCCCTTAAGTCTAACCTTGGTGGCCCAATCCCTTTCTCTCTATCCTTCAGAGCGGCCAAAGGCTGCAGTGTCACATCTTTTGTTCTCGTGGCACTGTCCTTGTTCTTCCAGGTCACTTATAACAACTGTATTTAAGTCCTAATTGATTAGTTGTTTCTTTGTCTTACTAGACTGTAAACTCACAAGGGCGGGAAACCGTCCCGTCTTATTCAATGTTGTCTGCCCAGTGGATAGCATGGTCCTGAGAAGTACTAAGCACTAAGTATATACTCTTAAGTGAATGAAAGACTGAATGCAAATAAAATCAAAGTAGAAAATAGGAGGATTAACTATTCTTCTAAATTACTTCATTAGGTAAATGTGTCTAGTAAATATGCTACTTATGTTTGGACTATGATTTGACAAAACTTTATTGACATCACATATTATAGACTCTAAAACTGTCCCCTGAGCAGTATCTTTTAAAAGAACAGAAGGGAATTGGGAATGACTGCTGTTGAAGGAACCGAGGACAAGCCTGTCAGATATACCCCCATATTTCATACTCGAGGGGTTAATGGCTTTTATTTGACAGTTGTGTTTTGCCTCACTTTAATTGGATATACGATTTTCTTTTGCGTTTGTAGTTGACAACTCTTCAAGGACAAATACTGAACCCTGTGGGGGGAGGAAAAAAATAACAGATTGCCAGATAGACTGAAAAACAATTTAGCGCTCAGCAAGGAAAGAAGTGAGAACCCGGGCCTGAAGCATCCCGTGTAGACAATGTCACTACAGCACATCCGGATGAAAAAGAAAGAAAGCACCCTTAAACATCTCAATTAGAGAATCAAGGTGAACAGAATCATTTTCCTTGAAGCACTGCCAAATATTTGACATAAACTTCAATTTGCAGCAACAAGCTTCAAGGCATCAATTAGAACAGAAATTTTCTTTTAGAAAAATAATCCAGGAAGGAGTCCGCTTAATGTTTTTCTCATAAAGCTCATTTTGTTTAATTGATCTGAGGCCCTGTCTGCTTAAAGACAGACTTGCCTATTACTCAAGGCATGTCAGTTTCTTTTTCCTGTGGTGTGATCCAAAGAAAACTTTACACAGATGTGTGTGTGTGTGTGTGTGTGTGTGTGTGTGTGTACATATAATTCATTATGGAATTAGACTCCAGTTAGAAAAGATTGAAGGTTGGTATGCTTTAGGAAGAGTCTTTCTTCTTTTTAAATGTTTATTTATTTTGAGAGAGAGCGCGTGCTTGTGTTGGGAAGGGGTAGACCGAGAAGCAGTGGATCCCAAGCAGGCTCTAAGGTGTCAGCTCAGAGCCCCCACAGAACCATGAGATGATGACCTGAGTCGAGATCCAGAGTCAGACACTTAACCAGCTGAGCCACCCAGGCACCCCTGGAAAGGTTCTTCTTAAATGTATACAGTTTTGTGCAGTGTCTTAAATCTTTTCTATTATCAATAACTGTGTTTAATTTCGGTGTTCACAGGTATTCTCTACACTTAACACGGAAATCTAATCATATTAAAAAAAAATAAAGAATTGCCATGTTTTTCTGTTTAACTCTTTGAGAACCCATCAGCTGATGAGGCTGGTTCTCTCCCAGGTAGAAAGTCGAATGTTTAAGGGATTAGTTATTTACCTCCACTACTGATGCCAAGGTTTCAGCAATCCCCTCACTTCCAAGCAAACACACATTTTGGAAATTTTATTTTCTCCGTCTTATTTCAAGATTTTTCCAATATCACGCCAACCACAACTACTACTGTTATTAAAACACGTAAGTAAGTGAAAATAAACACTGGCAAAAAGGGCTCTGAATTTAGAAAGGGTAGAAAAGCTAGTAGTTGTAGCTTTCAGGAAGTATTTTATATAATCATTTGGCTATTTGTAGGGGAAGGAGGGAGAAGAGGAGTTAACGTATCAATATCCTAGGAATTTCATAAAAAAGTATTTTTATTTCATAAAATAATAAAAAAAACAATATTTTGACAAAACCAGCCACCTAAAGCTATATGTTTCACTAGGGCATTTGAAATGGTATTTCTCTGTTCTTTAAAAATGATTCAGGGGCACCTGGGTGGCTCAGTCGATTAAGTGTCAGGCTTTGGCTCAGGTCATGATCTCACATGTTCGTGAGTTCAAGCCCCATATTGGGCTCTGTGCAGACAGCTCAGAGCCTGGAGCCTGCTTCAGATTCTGTGTCTCCCTCTCTCTCTCTACCCCTCCCCCACTCACACACACACACACACACACACACACACACACACTCTCTCTCTCTCTCTCTCTCTCTCTCTCTCTCTCAAAAAAATATTTAAAAAATATTTTAAAAAATGATTCACTTACAGGGGCATCTGGGTGGCTCAACCAGTGGAGCATCTGACTCTTGATTTTTGGCTCAGGTCATCATCCCAGGGTCGTGGGATCGAGCCCTGAGTTGGGTGCTAGGCTGACTGTGGCAACTGCCTAAGATTCTCTCTCTCTCTCTCTCTCTCTCTCTCTCTCTCTCTCTCTCTGTCCATTCCCCACCTTGCATGTGCTCTCTCTCTTTCAAAAAAAATTCATTTACAAAGCCATTTATACTGTACTCTTAGATACTTAATCTAAGTCAACAGGGCCACAAAGATCAGTCTGCATATTGTACTTCATAATAGTATGGAATTTGAAGTTATTGCCTTGGTTTACCTGATAGCACAGTTTTTTGCCTCTTATCAGGCATGCGACCTTGACCAAGTTACTTAAATTTTTTTTCCCTCAGTGTCTTCATCTTCAAAATGGGAACAAGCAGAGTGCTTTCCTTTCAGGATTGTTGTAAAGCATGAATGAAATCTTACTCGTAAGGTGTTTGGAACTAACACACACTAAGCACACTCTAATAGTAGGAATAACAGCTAACTGCTATAGAACTCCTAACTTGCCAGGACATTTAGTTACATAATTTATTGGACCACTATGTGAATTGTACTATGTAGAAATATTTACAGTGTTCCAAGAACAACTACTAGTTCTTAGATTAATTTAAGGAAAACTTTAGAGAGAAGGTGACTTTTTTGAATAAGAGAATCTTTTTTTTTTTTTAATTTTGTTTTTTCAACGTTTATTTATTTTTGGGACAGAGAGAGACAGAGCATGAACGGGGGAGGGGCAGAGAGAGAGGGAGACACAGAATCGGAAACAGGCTCCAGGCTCTGAGCCATCAGCCCAGAGCCCGACGCGGGGCTCGAACTCCCGGACCGCGAGATCGTGACCTGGCCGAAGTCGGACGCCCAACCGACTGCGCCACCCAGGCGCCCCGAATAAGGGAATCTTCTAATTCACCTCCAGGCAACCATGTTCGCAAGTGAAAAGGGGGTGTTGTTAATGATTATGCTGAAACAATGGGCATGAACCAGAAATCACCTAGGGGAACACAGATGTACGATAATACTATTTTTACCTGGCTTGGACACTTAGTTTGTTCAGATGAAAAAGGAAGAAGGGAGGCAAGATCAAGCATAGCTGGATGTACAATCTGAGGTCCTGAAATGCATGAGGTTTTTAAGGCAGAGCAAATAATTTAGCATGGCTGGCATACGGGGGTATGGACATGGAGAACTAAATGAATAAAGGCTGGGAATATACTTTGGCCTCAAAATGTTACTTTATTTTACAGGCAATAAAAAAATCCCTGAATAGGTTTAATTATGAACATGGCAAGATCAAATTTACATTTGGAATGATAGTTCTGGCTGCTTTGCACGCATGAGAATGTTGAAAACCTAAGTAAGGAAAGTTTGCTAGGATAGTCTAGGCAAAAAATAACAAAGACCTCAATTATCCCACGGGCTGAAGGATGAAGGGGTGGGATCCTGAGTCATTTCAAAAGTTGATTTGATAAGATATGCTAAGCAATTATATAGATAGAAATTAAGGGAAGGGAAAGTTCTATCTTGGGTGCGTTAGATGGATGAATAGTGATTAACCAAGATGGGGAATAGATAGTAGGAACAGGTTGGGAGAAGAGTGTAATGAGGTATGCCTTAAACACAAGTTCTCTATTTGAGATGTTGCTGGAGAGAGCATCCTATAGATGCTGAGTACATAACCATGTATTATAATGAATAAACACTTTGTATTTGTGATGGAGATTTACGACATTGTCTATATGTTCTGTTGAAACAAATAGAAACAAGAGACTGGGGTGTCCTATACACTACTGGCCTTCAAAAAGAGAATTTTGGATTATCTGGCAATTGCTTTCATGATTTCATTTTTCTATGAGACTAAAAAGGAAATTTTTAATAAAGTTTTTTTTGGTGATACAGTTTCATTTTATTTAGAAGATAAAGGCAATACCATTTGAAAGGTTTTGGTTTTTATATACAAATTTATGTTATCATACAGGTGGTTTATCCCAAATTCTTTTAAATATACCACCAGGTATGGACTCCTACTCTAGTAAATAACTTACTTCTCTTTCCTGGACCAAAAGCAATAACTGAATATTTGTAAAATTTAATTCAATGGATCTTAACTGATTGAAATAAATGTTCAAACTGAAGACAGAACAAACTGGGCAGAACAAAATGGGAGATGGCAAAAGAACCCTGTTTCTTTCCCTTCTCTCTGTCCTAAGGCTGTGCTAGGTGATAACTCTGGAAGATAGGCAGAGGTACAGTGACAGAACCATCATTGTCCTCTGTGAATGCTGCTCAGATCGTGTTTTAGGAGCACTGGGGGTCACAGAAGAGGTACAAGATAGAAAACACCAAGAAATCCTACCAAAATGGAGCTTGCGCTCTTGGCCTTGCAAAGTGGCTGAGCTGGGGAAGTTGTTTTCCTTCAAACCACGTTTCTTGGCTCCCAGCTTTAGACTAACTGTCACAACAAAATACATCATCCTTTCTTGATGAAAAGCCTCAAGAAAGTTGGGATAGAAGGAACATACTTAATAACATCCTCAATGGAGAAAGACTGAGAGCTTCCCCCCTAAGATCAGGAACATGACAGGGATGTCCACTCTCCCCACTGTTGTTTAATATAGTGTTGGAAGTCCTAGCAACAGCAATCAGACAACAAAATGAAATAAAAAGCATCAAAATTGGCAGAGATGAGGTTAAACTTTCACTTTTCGCAGACGGCATGATACTCTACATGGAAAACCTGACAGACTCCAGCAAAAGTCTGCTAGAACTGATACATGAATTCAGCAAAGTCGCAGGGTACAAAATTAAGGTACAGAAATTGGTTGCATTTTTATACACCAGTAATGAAGCAACAGAAAGAGAAATAAAGAAATAAAGATACCATTCACAATTACACCAAGAACTATTAAATACCTAGGAATAAACCTAACCAAAGATGTAAAAAAATCTTTATGCTGAAAACTATAGGCTAAATGTCACAAGATATAATTGCATTGGGATATGTGACATTATTTATTCATTAAGGTAAATACTTGGAGATTTAAAACTATATCTTAAATTTGTACTGTATTCTTTCAAATATTCCCTTTCACTGGCTTAATTGATTTTTAAAATATTCAAGTATTTATTTAATTACCTCATTAGATATTGAATTAAAAATCAGTAAAAAGTATAGCTTATTGGCAAAGAAAATGGAAATCATTTCTAGCTTTCTAAGGAATTATGCCCCAATGAAAAACATTTTTTAAACCAATGGGCCTTGTCCATATGAGATGTCTGCTTACTTCCCTCTCGGCTGAGCCATTTGTTTCTGGTTCCTAGAACTACAGATGCTAGCTAGCATCGACCCCTTGAGGATAATTCTTCCTGCAGTTGATAATATCCGTAGACAAGAGGCTCATGTCACCTTTTCTATGATTCCTTCTGATGTACCATTTCTAGACACAGATCAGAAAGGATTGCCAAGTGCTTAGAAATACACGTCTATTTGTAAAATGTGGCTACGATATTTTGTTTCTGCTCCTGCACTCCTACTTAGCATTAGCAACCAATGCTCTCTTCCTTTGCTCTCTGGGAGACGGTGTCCTCCCTTCCAAGACAAAAAGTCTGGGCATAAGGGCATGTACATTTGTCACATCAAAGTCATTAAAATGATGTGAGAAAGTCTAAGTTTGGCAGAACTGCAATTGGGAGAGAATGGTACTTTCCCAAATCCAGACCGATGCTGGCCACTGACCCCAAATTACTTCCATTATCTAATTTTGGCTGCTGGTTAAGGATACTGTTTTGTTCTATATGTAGATACAGTGATAAATGGGATGGAATTCAGTAGGTCTGACGCTTAGAAAAACCTTCTTGAGACCTGGAAATTCTAGACAAGATTGAGAAAGAAACATGCAGAACTTTTCTCTGTTGGGAAATTCTAGTTATCATGCAGCTATAAAAACAGAGCAATCTTCATATTAAGAGACTTTTTTTTCTCTAAATACAGCAAAATTAACACCATCCATCCATTCATTCCTTTTACAATATTTATGAGGAAAAAGCATTTGGAAGCTTTTTTTTCTTAAACTGAAGACTCTTGGATATCTTTTAAAAATGTTGAAGCAAATGGTTTTCCAGTATCATTTAGCTTTATTTTATTTTTTGTTATGGGCCTTAACATATACTCTGAACCTGCACACATTAGCAAATGATATTCCTGAACCTTCAGCTTCCTTCCATAGCATTGCCTACCGTGTTAAATACCTAAGCGTTTGACTCTGGCAAATACAATTAGACTATGTAGGAAAGAAAACAGCACGTGGCAACATATAAATAAGCAGAGATCTCATTGCCTCAATATTCAGTCAGCATTCTCTCAAAGCACGATATTTTATGAGAGCCATTCGTGTGTATTTTATTATGTGGAGGGGTAGTCAGAAAATAACTCCTGTGTTGATGGTTACTCTTATATTAATTATCCAGATCATTTATCTACTATGTCTGAGTGATCCCCAATTGTGTATGAAAAATCAGCAAATCAAGTGTAGTCTGTACAGAGATACCCACAATTACTACAAATATACTGACTCTACTGATATACTCTTCAGGGATAGGTTAGGATACATCTACTCTCTGAAAGCCAATTGCGTTTGTTTCCTAATGTTGCTGTAATCAACGACCACAAATTTACTGGCTTAACCCAACAGTAATCTCTTTTTGTACAATCTGTAGGGCACACATCCGAAAATGGTCTCACTGGGCTAAAATCAAGGTATTGGCAGAGCTTCATTCTCTGCTGGAAGATATAGAGGAGAATGCTTTTTCTCACATTTTTCCAGCCTCTAGAGACTGCCCACATTCACTGGCTTCTGGACCCTTTCTATCCACTAAGACAATATTGGCCAGTTATGTCTTTCTCACATTGCCTGACTCCATTGTGACTCTTCTGCCTCCCTCTTCCACCTTTAAGGATGCTTGTAATGGATTACATTGGATCCACCTGGGTAATTTAGGACACTCTCCCCATTTTATAGTGAGCTGATTAGCAACCTTACCTGCATCGGCAACCGTGCCACTCCTTGGCCATTTAACATCAATTTTTCAGTGTCTGGATATCAGGGCCTGGACATCTCTGGGGGATCATTATACTGCCCACCACGCTAGTCTAAGGTGTTGTGTTCTTTTTACCACAGCTGCAGTAGAAACGTTTTAGGGATGCCCACCCTAAGCACACACCTTCTCAAATAATGTGCCCATTACCATTGGTCCCAACTAAATGGAGCTGAGGTGAGCCTCTAACTGAAGAAGGAGCCCATTTACAGATGAACCAATAATCTATAACCTCTAAAAACTAGTCCCAAAGACAAGCTGGTCAGGTAAATCATCCATTTTGGAGATTTACACTTAGAGATACAGAGGGAAGATACCAGGTATCCGTGAATTCAGGAGCTACCAAGTTATGCAGATGTGAAAACTAGATAGCAGTAACAGTTTTTAGTATGTTTAATTAAGCTAAGGAAGATGGTTGAGGAAGAGGGTTAGGGGGTGAGATAGGTGTATCGAAAAAAAAAAAAAGCCAAAGAAAATACGAGGTGACCTTAAGAGATGACATGAGGTCTCTTTTGTTCCTTTTATTCTTTTTGTTTATGTTGACATTTTTGAGGAGTACTGGTGAAGTATTTTGTAAAATATACCTCAGTATTTGATATTTTTCTCATGATTAGATTAGTGTTGTGGGTTTGGGGGGACGAAGATCGTAGAGGTAAAGTGCGATTCTCATCACATCGTATCAAGGGTACATACTATCAATATGACTTATTGTTGAGGATGCCAAACTTAATTACCTGGCTAAGGTAGTGTTGTTTTTCTCTAATGTAAAGATAGAATGGGGAGCTATTTTCCACCTTCTTGAGGGTGGAGTATCTACCTAAATTATTTGGAATTTTTCACCCAACATTTTTCTTTTGTCCTTTATTAGGTCATTTGTTTATATCAATATGGACTCATTGATATTTTATACTTTGGGTTAGAATTCCATTTTTCTTTTGTCCTCATTTTTATTATCAGTACTTTGTAAGTTCTCTTTTCATTCTGTATTCTCTAAAATTTTATGCCTATTGCTTTAATAGCCATTTATGCTCAAAGATTAAAAATATCTATCTCCCAACATCTCCAGGTTACGGAAAACTTTTTCATGGATGTCATAATGGTGTCTACAGCAGGCTTTGGGTAGGCCTGCTGTGTTCAGTGCCTACTAAGCTTCTTTGTAACATAGGATATAGTGCTGGTGTAAGCTGGTCGTCGGTAAATAACTGCAATGCATATATGCATGCATCGAGTCTGTTGATAAATTGTTTAAAGTTGACGCTGACAAATTGGCACCAAAACAAAATTAGAAAACATGCATAGAGCTAAGTAGTTAGGTCTGGGTCTATCATATGATTGGTGATATAAGAAGCTTGTTAAACCCTTATTTAATACATTCTATGTCTTGGAAGGATGTCACCTAAAGCAGGTAAAATATCATCACCATCAAGGGAAAAACATAACCTGAGAGGAAATTAGAAGATTCGAAGAACTTTCTTCTCCAGTGTCCGCTATCCTAATATCCTTTAATATGACATGCTGGAAATATAGCTTTGATAGCAATGAGGAAACAACCTTCTGCAAGACTTATGTTAGAGCACGTTGTGTATGGTTTTTTTTGTCACACCTCAAAGCCAGTCAGTCTTGGAGAATTTCAACACTTCAAACTCAACCTGTCTATGATGAAACATATGTATTTCCTTCTTCCAAGTCAGATGCTCTCCTACTCTGTCTCAACTCAGTGACTGGCACCACAATGACAAAATAATGCCAGACACTTTTCAAAATAATTGTATCAATTTATAGAAGTGTTGTCCTTGATGCTGCATTATTCCTTTTCCTTTATCTCTAATTAGGTACTGAGTCCTACATATTGCTGTGTTTACTAATTTCATCGTTTTATGTTCATTTTTATCACCAGTATCCTACTTCAAACTATCATTTTCTGTCTAAAATGTACTTTGGAAACGTGCTATCATATTATCCTCAACCACTCTTTTTTTAAATTTTTTATTTTTTTGATATAGACTGTTACCTTAATTTCAGGTCTACAACATAGTGATTTGGTGAGTTTTATACAATAAGCTGTCCTCACCACAAAGGCAGCTACCATCTGTCACCATACAACACGATTACAATACCGTTGACTGCAGTCCATATGTGGTGCCTTTTACCCCTGTGACTTATTCATGCCATAACTGGAAGCCTGTATCTCCCACTCCCCTGTACCTATTTTGTCCATATACCCTTCCACCTCCCTTCTGGCAACCATCAGTTTGTTCTCTGTATTTGTAGATCTGATTCTGGGTTTTGTTCACTTTGTGTGTGTGTGTGTGTGTGTGTGTGTGTGTGTGTGTGTGTGTGTGTGTTTGGTTCCACATATGAGTAAAACCATATGGTATTTTTCTTTCTCAGTCTGATTTACTTCGCTTAGCGCAATACCCTCTAGGTCCATCCATGCTGTCATAAATGGCATGATCTCTTCCTTTTTTATGGCTGTGTAATATTCCCCTGGGTATATATACCACGTCTTCCTTATTCATTTGTCTATTGATGGACACTTAGTTTGCTTCCATCTTTTGTCTATTGTAAATAATGCTGCAGTAAGCACTGGAGTGTGTATGTTTTCAAATTAGTATTTTTGTTTTCTTTGGGTAAATACCCAGTAGTGGAATTATTGGATCATATGGCATTTCTATTTTAATTTTTTAAAGAATCTCTATACTGTTCTCCATAGTGGCTGTACTAATTTACATTCCCACCAACAGTACCCATGGGTTCCTTCTACAACACATTCTCACCAACACTTGTTATTTCTTGTCTTTTTGACTTTAGCCATTCTGTCAGGTGTAAGGTCATATCTTACTGTGGTTTCACTTTGTACTAACTTGATGATGATTAGCAAGATTGAGTATCTTCATGTGTCTGTTGGCCATCTGTAGGTTGTCTTTGAAAATATTTCTATTTAGGTCTTCTGCCCTTTTATTTCATTGGATTTTTTGTTTGTTTTTGGTATCCAGTTGTGTAAGTTCTTTAAATATTTTGGACATTGACCCCTTTTGGATGTATCATTTGCAGATACATTCTCCCTTTCAGCAGGTCGGACTTTTGTTTTGCTGATGGTTTCCTTTGCATGTAAAAGCTTTTTATTTTGATGTAGTCCAAATAGTTTATTTTTGCTTTTGTTTCCCTTGCCTTAGGAGATCTATCTAGGAAAATGTTACTATGGCCAATGTCAGAGAAATTACTGTCTGTATTTTCTTCTAGGATTTTTAAGGTTTCCTGTATTAACATTTAGGTCTTTAATCTATTTTGACTTTTTGTGTATGGCTGTAAGAAAGTGATCCAATTTTATGCTTTTACGTGTAGCTGTTCACTTTTCTCATAATCATTTATTGCAAATACTGTCTTTTCCCGATTGTATATTCTTGTTGTAGATTAATTGACCATAAGTGTGGATTAATTTCTGGGCTATTCTGTTCCATTGATCTATGTATGTATTTTGGTGCCAGTACCATTCTGTTTGGGTTATTACAGCTTTATAATACAAACCTGGAATTGTGATACCTCCAGCTTTGTTCTTTCTCAAGGTTGCTTTGGCTACACAAGGTCTCTTGTGGTTCCATATAGATTTTAGTATTATTTATTATAGTTTTGAGAAAAGTGCTATTGGTATTTTGATAGGGATTGCACCCACATGCTTTCGTGACCAGCCCCAATCTAGTCGTTACACCTGGGTCAGACATCCCTGTTGAAAGCATATGTATAAGCCCTTCATCTTCTGCTTACAACCATAAATGGAATTCCACTTGGGATTAAGATAAAAATACTCTACCTTAGTTTATAAATCCTTTGCAGCCTATTCCTGTTTTGTTCTTCAGCCCCTTTTAATATCCTACCCTCTCTCACCCTCTCTGTTAGAACCATATCTGCTTGCCTCACCCTCTGGGATGGGACATGTCCTTCTGTCCATCCTGCCTACGCTATTTCCTTCGCAGGAAGTCCTCTCTCTCTCCCTCCCTAGGTAATCCTGTCATCATCTTTGCAATCTCAATGTGGTCATCACTTCCTAGGAAGTCTTTCCTTATCTTCTGGATGATATCAAGTCACCCCAGTGTGCTGTGATCCTATAACATCATAAACACAGCTCCTTCTCTTTCTCCTTCATAGCACTGACCATAGAAGCAATGCTACATATAATTAGGTATTTGATATGTGGAATGAGGTTTTTCTTCCACCAGACTATAAATTTTGAGTGCAGAAATTCGGTATATATTTACCTCTGTATGTCTATTACTTAAAATGATATCTGGCACATACAAAGTTTTTAAATATTTCTTTAAGAAATTTACTATTTTCTAGATTTATTAATATCCCAAATGAAGAAACAAAAGCTTAGAGGAATGAAGTGCAAGGTAATTAATTTGTTAAGGCAGAGACTAGAACAGTTCTCCTGAATTTTACTCAATTATTCCCCCATCATCTGTTCCTTTGTGATTAAAATATGAAAACAAAGCAAGGCCAAACAAGATGAAATTCAGGTACAAGACACACAACATATTTATACGCCATTGAAAACGAATATGGCATAAGTTTTCTCAGAGCTACAGCATGATTGATTGACATATTTGTTTTACTCAGATACACAGAATTAGCTTAAAAAGAGTCTTTCATTAATAACAGACTCGTTTTTATGAATGTCCTTTTTAAATTTGCCTACACTTTTTGTTTTTAATAATAACATAAACACTCATAAAACCGCCATTAAACACAAAAACGAAAATCTTGCAGATGTTCCCACCTCTCTTACTCGTTTGTCACCTCACTGGCATTCTGTAGCAAAAATCCCTTCACTTTTCTAAAATTATGTGTGGTTATGTGTATTTGCTTCATCCTAAAATGAAGAGATCCTATGGATTCACATACTTTCTGACATTTGTTATCAGGCTTTTACTGTTTTTCAGTGTAACAGGTGTAAAATGATAACTCAGTGTGGTCTTCATTTGCAATTTATGAACAACAAAGTGGGTTTGAATCATCAGATTTTTATTTTCCATTAATTCCTTCCATTCTGGGTCAAATTGGCCAGAATTCATTCTTCTCCTTATGTAGAAAAATTATTTTACTGAAAATCATGAAGAATAATAAACAATCTTACAAATCACTTTATTGTGATAAGTTATTTTTACTATAATGGAGTATTATTAATAACAGTGTATAATTTTAGACAGTAGGAAACAGACATTGCAAGTGATTATCATATTTTCACTCCATTTAATTTTTTTTTTTTTTTTTAATTTGGGGGACGGTTAAGGTTTTTTAAATCTTGGGGCATAGTTTAGTTTAACAAACTAACATTAGATTTGGTCCACTAGCAGGCAGGTGGATTTGGTCCACATTTGGTCCACTAGCAGGCAGGTGAAGTAATAGGAATGATTAATTTGTGTGTGTGTGTGTGTGTGTGTGTGTGTGTGTGTGTGTGTATCTGTGTTCTTATATGTTTCCATATGAGTAACAAAATTAATGTTAGGGTAACACCGATGTGTCACTTGGTCCATGCTCTTATTAACTGACACTTAGTGGCAACATGTCTAGAAGCTTAATCTAAACTGGAATTTGCAAAGATGATCCTCATTTTCCTTTTGGAAAATCATCTTTTGTGAACTATTACTAACAACTTACATCAAAATAATCAAAGGGTTTAAAATACAATTTTACTCATTTATAAGAAAAATTTTTAGTAGATAAATGTCATTTCCAATCACCTGTGGGAAATTATTCTGGAGCTCAAACTAATGTGCTATTACCCTTAAGTAAAACTTATGCTCAGAAAGATTTGTCATGTTTCTGCAGAGACCTGAAATATTGGCATGAAGGTGAATATGCAGTCTGGTATCAGCAGACATACTCTAAGTTACTTACATCTCTACATTAGCTAAAAAGGGGAAATTGTGTGTGTGTGTGTGTGTGTGTGTGTGTGTGTGTGTGTTTACAAAAGAAACTGCCTTGTTTATTCTAAAATCCAGGTAGTATTTATTACAAAAACCCTTTCCAGAAAGTTAGGAAATTTCAAAACTGTCCTTGGAAACCTCGAATTCCCCAGAGTGCAACTGCTTTATAGGAGAGGACATTGGTCAGTGTGAATTCTGGTAATCATGTATGCTGGATCAAATGTCTGCATTCCCAGCCAGTTACTAAAGTCAACTCTGATCGACAGTCCCTGGACTGTTTAATTTTTTACCGTGCCAATCATCAAGGCTTCCCTCTTCCCTCTCATTTATTTACATTAATAACGGAACCTTTAGCTGCTATACTCAAAGTGAAATATTCTTCTCAGAAACAGTTTATGGAGCCAAACTTTTTTTTAGTGTCAAGGAGAGCTCAAGTCATTGACTCATTGTTTTTGTTTTCCCAGATAATATCAAACATGTGTCCCAGATCATGTATAGTGAACCTGCTCAGAAAACATTCTGACTGCATTTGGTGTACGAAGCTGCCAGAAGCTACACATTTTGATGTTGGCCAGATGTTAGGCATTTGTGCATAAAAATGATGGGGAAAATATGCCTATTCATAGTCAAAGGTTTCTGCCAGCAGTTACTCTAAGGGAGATTTTGGTATTTATAGTATAATAGAGTCACATTATTAAGTGGGAAGAGTAGTTTATCCCACAAAATAGGCTCTTTGGAAGAATTATTGTAAGACTGACAAAAAAGCAATATAATTTCCAATTATCTATGATTGATCTTGCCTCATATCTCCAAGTCACCTCTTGCCATTCTTCATTTAAATCTATGTACTCTACTGTCAAATCTTGAGATAATATGGGGTCATTTTATCATTTTCATTAGGATGTTATAAGAAATACATCATAAATATATAAACAAAAAGTGAAACATTGTTAGACTAGTGCATTGGGGAAAGTTTAGATGTTAAATTTTAATCATTGGAACAAAAGTACATCTTTTTGCATAAAGTATCTGAGTATTTCTCCTCCATTAATTCAGTTAGGTTATTCAGACAAGCCTTCTTTATATGATGGAGTTCTCATTTGCATTTGAAACCTGAGGCAAAATTAATTTTCCTTTCAGATGGTATATAATAAAATCCTACTAGTATTGTCTTTCTTTAAATCCCTTTAGATAAGTGATCCTGGGAGCATTTCAAGCTTCTTAAAATACTTGATGGAATGAATGAAGCCAAACTCTGAAGAACTAAAGATAGTCAGTTAGCACATATGTCAGTATTAAATAGCCTCAAGAAATTAAAGATCAAATGTTGAGTTTGACAGATACGAATTTCTGAGAAATATGGGGAAAACCTGGAAAGAGTCATAACTGCTTAGCATCTGAGTTAAAAAAATTAAACTCTGAAAAAAATACATTAATCATTTCTCACTATATATAATGTAGCAAAATCTATGGAAAATGCTGTAGGCACATTTTTGTGCTTTTGACTAAGGAGAGAAGTATGCCAACTGGGTCAGAATTAAACGGTTAATGTATTCAAAAAATAAAAATTCTATATGTCTACATAGAAATTTTGACTTTTAAATCAGGGAAATGCAGAATATATACATAAGCAGAGTGTGTGAAATTTGAGCGCACTTTGATACAGAGAACTAATTGTACCTTTAATGATCAACAAAGTGAGCAACCTTACGAATGTATTTGCATTCTAGATGATCATAACAGCCCTGGCAAGCAAAAGAGGAGGCCTGCTGGATGATCTAGTCTAGACGATACTTCCTAAACATAAAAACAATTGATTACTTAAGGCTCACAGTTCATATATCAGCCCTACAGGGAGAAAGAGATGGTCAGTGAATGTAATTTTTGAATAGATATTCAGGTGGTTTTTCTGAGTTCAGATCAGGTAGGGGTTGTAAGTCCTATTGATTCTAGATAAAGTGATTCTGTCTAAAGCATGCTACATGTCCATGCAGCCATGCTATAGGATTATTGCTTTGACACTCAGAAAGTCGCTCATAAAAGCGGTCTGAAACTGGCCAGTCAGAGGTACTTGAAATAAAATATATTTTATGGAGGCTTGCGCTTCTATAACTGTGGGAGGTGGTTCTGAGATCTACCATTCTGGGAGATCTTACTAAGACCTATGATGAAGTAAGGTATCTAATACGACCTAGTCACCTTCTCATCCAGAGTGCCGAGAAGGAATTTATTTTATAGAGTCTACAACACTAAGGATCGATGGCTGTGGTAGCCACAGACAACGGTGGATGGAAATCATGTGAAAGAAATGAAAATTGCTCACAAAATCAGACATAGAATTGAGAACGTTAAGTCATAGTAGGTAACATGAGTATTCAGGTATCCTTGTACAGGCCCATGATGATTTCCTACACAAAATAAGCTATAAATATTAACAACACCCATGGGATGTAAAATCCTTGCATTCTTGGGAGATCACTTAGAGCCTGGTACACTTCCTGTACACTGGGACCATTTTTAAATGAATGAAAGGATACAATTTAAAAATAAGTTTTTATAAGAAAAACATCTTAGCATCCTAAACAAGAAGAAAAGTAAAATATTTATACCTAATTGGGAGAAACTTTTCATCCTATTTATTTAATACCACTCTATAATGTTAAAATAGGTAAACTCTTCTCTGACCTCTCCAGAGGTGAGAGAACTGTTTAAAACTGCTGGGTGAGATTAGGGGCCTTGAAAATGCTTTTGATTAGCATGAAGATAAAAATCTGCTTTTACAACTAAAACTATGTGGCAGATTTTTAATATGTATCACCCCACAACATTATATTCTGCTCATCTGACTATACAAATATCTTGGAATTGAATAAAAGAGTCATTCAATTGAATATAATTTCCACTTTGTGGCAGTAAGTAGACTGTAGGGTAGGATCAAATGGTGAATCCTTAAAAGAAGGCATTCCAGGAGCATTCGACGTCCGAGTAGTTGGATGCTAATATAGAATTTTGAGATGAATTTAAATGAAGATGTATACTGTAATAATCATTACTGAGAATCTTAGCTATAAGATGCTCTTACATAACAACAAAACAAATGCGTATGCTGGAGAATTTCAGTTGTTACCTTTCTGTCTTGCTTTGAAGCAAGGTTTTCATCTTGGTAACACCGTAATTTGAAGTACATAGTTGGATAGCTTAAATTGATAGATAGTAGATAGATAGTAAAATCTATCAATTTTAGAAAGCTGAAATCAAAACAAGGATCTAGATTCAAAAGTGGTTATTTCCTTATAGGTGAGCTTACTGTAATGAATTGTAATGCTACTTATTATATTCACTTTAGGAGGAACTCAGAAAATAGTGAAGTTTACAGTTAGATGTAGTCAAGGGAAAAAAACCCACAGAAGTCAACAAAAATTGTCTTGGGACATTTCTAAGAATAGGAGTAAAGGACATATTTTCTACTTGACCAAGGAATAGGCACCTTCAGAAAATAAATAAAAGGTGTGAATTTAAATTGTAAGTGAAATATCAGTGTAAAATTTCTCTTTAAGTTACTTGGGAAGAGCTACCTGGTTTTTGATGTAAGGAGGAGTGTAAGCATCCCATGCATGCTCAGGGGAGGCAGGAGAAGCATATTACCAGACAAGGAAGAACTGCTAATTAATTTGTATAATTCTTTCTCTTCTATTTTCTTCTCTCAGGTCTCCAAAAGATCGGTAACGTAATGGCAGTATGACAGACTTCACAAAACTTGGGGCACCTGGGTGGCTCAGTCGGTTAAGTTTCTGACTCTTGATTTTGACTCTGTTCATGATCTCACAGTTTGTGAATTCAAGCCCCCTATCTGGCTCAATGTGGAGCCTGCATGGGATTCTCTCTCTCCCTCTCTCTGCCCCTCCCCTGCTCATGCTCCCTCTCTCTCCTTCAAAATAAATAAATAAATAAACTTAAAAAAAACTGACAAAACTAGGTAATTTTTTGGAGGTAAGGACGGGAAAGAGGAATAATAGCTGTGATCTTTTGATTAGGATGACAAGTGTATGTATGTGGGAGGGAGGTGTTTGAGGCACCGCTTACAGGGGCGCCTGGGTGGCGCAGTCGGTTAAGCGTCCGACTTCAGCCAGGTCACGATCTCGCGGTCCGTGAGTTCGAGCCCCGCGTCAGGCTCTGGGCTGATGGCTCAGAGCCTGGAGCCTGCTTCCGATTCTGTGACTCCCTCTCTCTCTGCCCCTCCCCCCTTCATGCTCTGTCTCTCTCTGTCCCAAAAATAAATAAACGTTGAAAAAAAAAAAATTGAAGGCACCCCTTACAAAAATAAAAGTTGAAAAAATTGTGAATTCATAGTTGATGAGGTAGCTATTTGAGAATATGGCAATAGGGCTCAAAATAGAAACAAAAGTTAAATATATAAATTTACAAGGGAATCATCCACAAAGCAGAGATAAGGAAAGCTATGAATTTTGGATAAGTTTTTTAGGGAGGAGATTTTAAAAGGAAGATATAACAGGCCTTAAGTTATAGGTCTGAGGACACCTGCACATAGGACATTGAAAGCTAAAGAGAAAGGCTAAGATGTATGAGTAGACCAGGCAGTTGGTCATTGAGGAAGAACCAGAAGAGGCAGGGGAAGTTCCAACTCAAGGGAAATATTCAAGAAATGGAATTAGGTGATCAATAGAAGTCTGAGGGGATGGATCAAGAGGAGAGAGGGACTGAGGAAGAAAGGGAGGGACTGAGGAAGAGGAAGAAAGGGAGCACCGGCCATGGAGCTCTTTTGCTGGGGAGACATGAAGAGAATAAGCCATGGTGTGAGTAGACCACTGGTGACTCTGATAATCTCCAGATGCAGATTAATAGACTCGGAGAAGATGAGGTAGAAAGGAAGTTGAAGTCCTCTTTCTTCCTTATAAGGAGGACTGAGAAAAGAAAGGGTTTGGAAAGGTGACAGGAGACTGTGAGCAGGAGTAAATGGGAGATGGTGGGGAGTTTCCACGTGAAGACAAAGGGCATAGAATATGATGGGACTTTGCATGGACTCACAAATTTCTGGAACAACATCAGGGAGTCTGGGAGCATGTCCAGTAAACACGAGACGAGTGTGGTAGGAGAAGAGAGGCCCAAGAAAATAAAAATTTCAGTAAAATAGTCATAAAATCGCTATCAAAGGTAGAGGTAGAGGAAAGAAGGACAGCAGATAGAGATGATCAACCCCTGCAAAGGCCACAGTAGCAGTTTAGTTTTGGCCTTCATTCTTTTTTTTTTTTTTTTTAATGTTTATTTATTTTTCATCATGAGAGCCAGCATGAGTGGGGGAGGGGCAGAGAGATGAGGGAGACAGAAGATCTAAAGCAGGCTCTGTGCTGACAGCAGAGAGCCCAATGCCGGGCTCAAACCCACCCACAAGCCATGAGATCAGAACCTGAGCCAAGTCTGAATTTTAACCCACTGAGCCACCCTGACGCCCCATTCTTTCCATATTCCTTAAGCATTAGCCCTTTGATCCCAGACAACATACTCACCGGGTCTATGGCCATTGGTCTTTTTCTACCTGGTGAGGGGAAGCATGGAGTCCCCCAAAGAGTCACTCTAATTTTTCATTTATTTTTTTTCTTATGTGAATCTAATTGAATTCAAAAACTAAAACATGAGAAATGAGGTCAAATTTGTTCCCCATTTAATAGGAAGAAAAAAATGCAATGATGTAGTAACTATCTTTCTCAGGGTAGAGGTCTAACTTTCTGCTTAAGATACTCACATATTTCTGAGCTGATAGAATTTTCTAATTTTTAGAAGTAATTTAATTCATACATCTAGACTTGAAGTTTTCTGAAAATGCCTGAGGGGCAAAACTATGATTTTTGTTGTTGTTTTTCCCCTGACAGACTATTTCTTTTTTATTGGCTTCATGATTTGGGGAATATTTGATAACAAGGCAGAACTCAAAGGGGTGAACTTTATTACTCTCATTTATTTTGCTCCAGGGTCGAAGAGAGTTGAAACATTTATCTCCGTAGTGTATCTTCTACACATACTCCTACTATGGGCACTGACGGTCACATGTAAAAAGATTCACACTTCTGAAGAAAAAAATTTTGTTGAATAGTGTGTCTACAAAATCACTGGGCCACAGCCCATTTTTAATTAGTAGAAACACTAGAAAGAGACTGATGAAGTAGAAGGTAGCTGGAAATTTTAAAGCCCTCTGAAAATAGTTATTAAAACTAATTTTAAAAATCAGCCTTAAGATTTGCTTATAGCAAAAAGTTTTAGAACTGGAAGTGTTAAAGATGTTTAATTCTATGGATTCAGAAACAAAGACCAGACAAAATAAATCATACACTGATTGCTGGAAAAAAAAAAATTAACTAGAATCCAAATCTTCAGTTTCCCAGAGTAAGTCTTTCTATAATCTTCCCCCCAAAAGTGGTGATAATTACAAAGTTTTGATAACAAAGAACATGGTGAAACTAATAGTAAAGCTCCTTACTGAACAAAATAAAAATCTACAATGATAATAATCCTTATGTAAATTAGAACCAGTATCCAATATTTTTAAACTTTTGTTTTTATTTTTGTTCCTATCAACTGTGTCATTTTGGAGTGTACCAAAAGCCCATCAATTTGAGTGTTTTTATTCTTGTCTTTGTATGGTATCTGAGTAGTTGAATTCCATTTGTATTTTCTATAACTCATATCAAAGCTAGTTAAATTCTTCCTTTAGAGTTTTAAAATATATATGTCATATATATATAGGCATACATATATTTAAAATATATATATGTATCATATACATGATACATATATATATGCCAAAACTTAAAAGCATTTTTTTTTGCTATAATCTGTTACTTGCTTCTTTTTCTATATTGAGAAAGAAAATAAACTTTTAGTAAACTGTTAAGTGTTCCAGACACTGTGTTCAGTCCTTTGTTTTATACTTTTATGCTTTTTTTTTTAACTCTTAAAGAAGTCTCCGACATCCACGATCTCAGTCATGAAGAAAAGAGTCAGATTAAAAAAAATTTTAATGTTTATTTTTGAGAGAGAGAGAGAGTATGAGTGGGGAGGAGACAGACAAGAGAGAGAGAGTATGAGTGGGGAGGAGAGAGAGAGAGACGGAGACACAGACTCCTTAGCAAGCTCCAGGCTTCGAGCTGTCAGCACAGAGACTGATGTGGGGCTCGAACTAGTGAAACAAGAGATCATGACCTGAGCCAAAGTCGCTCAACCGATTGAGCCACCCAGGTGCCCCAAGAGAGTCAGATTTTTAAACTTATTCCAAATAATATAGATAATAAAGTGGCACAAAGGTTCTCTCAGGCGGTTTTACTCCAAAGCCCATTCTTATTTTGGACTAGCTCTTCCCACAGCCTCCATAATCTCTTTAATTCATTGTTAATTATGGAATGTCTCCCAGCCCCAATTTCTTCCAGCCACAAACATGCTCTTCAATTCACCAAATGTACTTCCCTTACCAACTTCTGATCAAAGTGATCTATTCTTTGGCATTTATATTATTTCCTGAGGAGTATTTTGTTCTCCTTCCCCATGGCATAAATCTCTCCTTACTGGAAAAGGTAATTAAATTTTACTATTCTGTATTTCTTGAAATAGCATCTCTCAGAGCAATATTTTGTTGACACCAAGTGATAAAAATAAAATCTCATCCCGGATAATGTATAGGAATTATACCAGCAACCCCAATAACTGATCTTCCTCACTGAATGACAAACCAATGAGTGGACAAAGATTTTACTGAGATGAACTACTGACTTCTCCACAGGAAAAATAAGTGGACCTTTTTTTAATGGAAATTTTATACTTCTGAAATATTTAGGGTGATGCTTCGTGGCATTTTTGTTGATGGAATATCCTCAAATATAATTTTGTAAATTTGGAGAGACCTAACAGATGAATTAACCAATCAAGGAAATTATATGTATGTCTGGGGTAAAAATAAACTATAAACTACTCACAAAATTACAAAGGCTTTTGATTCTCTTAACTGTTCTTAACTCAAAGATCTAATGAGAGATTAATAAAGATACACATGTAAGCCTGGAGTGATAGTCTCACGCCAACTTCATGTTATCAAAGACATTACACACAAACAATCAAAATAAATCAAAGATGTGATATCTCTGCATACTGGTTTGACAATTTTTTTCCTAATGAAAAATAAAAGAGAATTATTAATTGGTTTCTTAGGACATCAATTTAAGATAGATACTATTGGATTGATTTAAGGGATCTATGACCATAATTTTCTTTTTTTCTTGGCATTGAACTCTGTCTCTGTCTCCCACTTTCTCTCTCTCTATCTTTCTCAGATATCATCCTTTTCCAATCCATCAGGGATTTGACACTGTGGCTTGAGATAAATAGAATTCTCACGCTGAAAGTACTATTTTATAAGCGACAAAATACGGAATAGCAGATCTGAGATAGATTGACAATCATAATAACAACTATTATCCTCTAAAGCTGTTTTCTGCTACTTAAAGGGGCAGTATCTATTCTAGAAAGAATATTCTTTAAAGTTTGGCTCCACTGGAAAAATGTTTTGTTATTGTGATTGTTGCAAATATAAGCATATTGCCTCTGGCTCTTTTATTTTTATTTATTTATTTATTTATTTATTTATTTATTTATTTTTTCAACGTTTATTTATTTTGGGGACAGAGAGAGACAGAGCATGAACGGGGGAGGGGCAGAGAGAGAGAGGGAGACACAGAATCGGAAACAGGCTCCAGGCTCTGAGCCATCAGCCCAGAGCCTGACACGGGGCTCGAACTCACGGACCGCGAGATCGTGACCTGGCTGAAGTCGGACGCTTAACCGACTGCGCCACCCAGGCGCCCCTCCTCTGGCTCTTTTAAATGAAACCAGCTTCATTTCACTTAAGAAGGTTATCTGAACACATTTAAATTGGTCACATTTGAATCCATGTGTAGTTAAATCTTTCAGGGGAAAAAAAGAAAAAGTTATTCATCTCCATTTCCACTACGTTAATCTTAGACCTGGATTTTCTTTCTACCCCATATTCTTCGTACAAAGCCTTATTGGTGTTCTCTGCACCTCATCCATCCATAGTATTCAGATTTGCCAGAATAATCACTTTCAGACTTCATTGTGGTGGTACTTCCCTTGTTCATGAACTTCCTTACATTCATATCCAATAGGTTAGCAGATAAAATACAAATCTATTAGCTTGCCATTCAAGGGATTAACATGCACTGCCTTGGCAAAAATAATTTCCTCATTTCTTTCATTTCAGACATGGAAGTCTGAAAAAAGTCGCAAAGTGAAAATTGAACATTTCCCCTTTACTTCTTGCCTTTAACATCTCAGCTGATAATTCCCAAGTTCACCTGTACAGGCCAGACGGCTCCACTTAATTCTGGACCCATATATTTAACTGCCTAATTGGCACCTGCACTTGGATCTATAATAGGTATCTCAAAATGAACTTGTCTAAGACTGAACTCCTGATCTCTCCCCACACCAGCTCTATCACTCGTTTTCTTCATCTCAGTCACTGACAACTCCATTCTACCTGTTCAGGCAAGTGATGTCACCTTTGCCTTTTTTCCTTTCTCACATCCATTCCAACAATAAATACTATTGGCTCTACTTCAAAATATATCCAGAAGTCAACTGCTGCTCCCCATCTCCCATTGGCAACCCACACTGGTCAAAGCCACCTCATCTCTCCCCCGGAAGAGCACATTAACTTTTGTGCCGGTCTTCGTTTTTTTTCCCTGAAGCCTACACTCAATTCTACAACCAGACTTTGCTATTACCTTGCAAGACCCTATGTGGTCTGCACCTCCTGTTAGTTCTCTGACCTCATCTTTTGTGATTTCCTTCTTGTTCTCACTGCTGCAGTCTCATGGATTTTCTTTTTGTTCCTCTAATACACAAGGCACCCCACTATCTCAGGGCCTCAAAGGATCTGCTTTAGTTTTTCTGTTGTCATAGTCACCAAATCCTGTTTCAGTGACTTTTAAAAAATTTTGTTCCTTATTTTAAAACTTTTAAATATTAGAATTAATATTAAATAATTTTTCATTCTTTTCTGTTTGTGCATTGCTCTAAAGTAGTAAAGGCTATCCATTTTCCTCTAAGCATTCCTTTAGACAAATGTCATAAATTCTTAGTGTTTTACATTCATCATCACTACTTTCTAGATTTTCTATATACGGATATTTTATATTAACTCCATGAACCAGGATTTATCCAAAAATATAGTATTAAAATTTATAGTTAGTATAACATTTTGTTTTCTGGTTGCATGATTTTCATTTTTATTGAGCTATGGCCACAGTATAGTTTTTATACTTATTTTCTCTTGATAGATAATGAAGCTTTATCTTTGGCCAAATATATGATCAATTTTTATTAATATACTCTGAAGAAAAATTATAACATCAAATTTTTGAGTACATGTTTTATATATATTACATATAAAATTTTATATTTTCACAAGATATATACATATATTTATATACACATATACAACTATATCAGTCTATACATACTAATTTATATACATATATAAATCAGCACTGCATTATTGTCTGTTGTTTTCCATTTGGATTTTCTCAAAGAAAGAATTAAAATCAACACCTGTGTGATTCTATTTCTCCTTTCATAGTTGAAAGATTGATTTATTATAAGATTTATTATTATATATATAAAATATATATATTAAATATATATTATATTATATATTATATAATTATTATATTTAATAATTTATATTTAATTTAATTATATATTTAATTAAATATAATAAATTATATTTAATAATTATATAATAATTATTATAATAATTATATATATTATAATATATATTATACATTATATATTATATATATATTAAATATATATTATATATTTATTATATTATCTTATTATTATAAGATTTATTATAAGATTCTATTTTATTTACTTTTAGTTTCTCTGACATAGCCCCAGAATTCCATGTATTCATTCATTTGGGTAATTTGGCTTATTTTTTCAATTCAAAGTATGCTTTTTGTATAGATTTTAGGTATGTTTTTGATACAGAATTTTTCATTATAAACTAATATGAAATTATTTCTCTGGATGATTTCAGCTCATTTATACTTATTTGCTTTTCCAATTATGTTTTCATGTTATTTTATATGATATTACATTTCTTTTTTTAATTTTATTGATTTCATTAGCTGTGTGCCTGCTTTAGTGTTTTTAATATGCTGATTTCCCTGATATTTAGGAAGCTTTGCATTTTATTATGGTGGTCATATTTATGATAATATCTTAATATTAAACCATAGTCTTTTATTATCTGTCATGAAAAAAATATAATATTATTATATTTTCTCTACTGTTTTCTCTTTTCCCTCTTAACTATATCTGGCTTTAGTCAATAGTAAAATTTTTATTATTTAGCTTTGTATCTCCAACAGTTCTTTAAATGATATTACTTAATTTTTAGCTACATTAGATGAAGCAATTGAACTTATTCTACTTCCTGTCTTTTTTGCTTACATTTTCTTTTAATCATTTCTGCATTGTGAAGCCTATCACTTCTACATTTTTCTTCACCTTATACCTGAGATAGATGTTAGATTTTATTCCAGTTTCATATAGTTAATGCTCATAACCTCATCCTTTACATAATCTTTTGAGATTTTCCATAGGTAACTGAAGTTCTTCTTATAGTCTACTTAAGAAGTACTCTTGGGGAAAAATATTTTCAAGCTTTATGTAAGTTCAGGCTTTATAGTTGAAAAGTATGTTTTCCCTATATGAAATCCATAGTCCTACTTTCTTCTCTTGAGTGTTTTTGTAATTTTGCTGTTGTATCTTTTGGTATACAAGTTTTGGAGAATTTTGAGGCTAGCCTAATTCTATTTTTCTTCATTAAAGAATCTTGATCTTTTGACCTTGCTTCCCAAGGAATTCTTTCCTTATCTTTGATGTTTAGGATATACCTTGATATTGACAATTCTGTGTCAATTTTCCTTGTTGCACAGTGTATCCTTTCAATATGTAAATTTAAGACTGTTTTGATTTCAGAGAAGTTTTCTTGATTTCCAATTTTAAGTACTCTATCTCCATTTCATTATGGGGGGAGTGGGCAGAATGAAACCTAAGCAAATAAGTTTCTCCTTGATAAATTCTCTAAATCTTATCATTTCCTACTTAAGAGCTTAACACTTTCTTTCAAATTGATTTTGATTAATTTTGTCATTTATATCTACCATTCCTTTCACCAAGTTTTCCACAATGTCAATTATTTCTTTGGCTTTTTCCATTTTGTCTCTGTTGTTTTTTTTTTTTAATTTTTTTTCAACGTTTTTATTTATTTATTTATTTATTTTTGGGACAGAGAGAGACAGAGCATGAACGGGGGAGGGGCAGAGAGAGAGGGAGACACAGAATCGGAAACAGGCTCCAGGCTCTGAGCCATCAGCCCAGAGCCTGACGCGGGGCTCGAACTCACGGACTGCGATTGTCTCTGTTTTTTAATATGCTTGCAAGATTTCTCCCAATTTTTATGTCATTACCTTCTCTGTCTTTCCTGAGTTTTCACTTTCTTGTTTTGTGATTGTAGTAATCAAAATGCTGGTAAGACACAGATGATCTACTGAAAGGAGACAACACTAATGAGGCAAGTTTAATAAAAGGATTATTATAGCAAATGACTAAAAATGGTGAACCACCTAAAACTTGACAATAATGGAAGAAAACACATTATCTCATGGAGGCCTTAAGGGAAGAAACAATTACTGGAAGTCAGAGGAAACAACAGTAGTTGTAAGAAATGGTTACTTATCAGGAGATGTAACATTCATTGGAGAAACACAGCACACCAGTGTCCTGGCTGGAGGAAAGCTGGGGAACAAATGTCCTAACCTTAATCGCTTACCCATAGATCTCGTCAGTACTCCCATCCACCCCACTGACCGAAGTCAATCTGAGGGAGCAAAAGAGAACCGCTGAGTAACTTTGCAAAGATCAGCCTTCATGAATTCCTAGCAAATTAGGAAAGAAGGAAACATGTATTAGGAGCAAATAGCAAACATCTAACACAGGGCCATTCTTAAATTTTCAGTAAAATCTTTTCTCCTCCATTTCTCCATTTTCTTCTCCTAGTATCTTGTTATTCTGTGCTAATTCTCCGCCTCCTCCTCCTCCTCCTCCTCCTCCTTTTTTTAATTTACCACACTCCATGAATTTGAGTAGAGAATGCAGACAGGGCCATGTATCAGGCGGAACCACAAGAAATTGCCACCTTTACAGGTTTAAATTGATAGAACATAGTTAATGTGGTTCAACATACAGAGGCAAGTTCGTTTTCACAATCTTTTCCTTCAGGTGTATATGATAGACTTCCACTTGCCTGTGTGCCTTGGCGTTGTACGACATTTTGGAACTCTGTTTCTGTTTCTTTTTCAAACCAAATTGTGTCCTCTGGCTTCTGCTGAAACACGCTCTCTGCAGTGCTCCAATGGGCAACTGCAAACAAAGGTGCATTTTTGCATCTAGGCATGTTCCCTTCACTTTTAAGAAGCATGTTTGTTTGTTTTGTTCCTAGTGCTTTTCGCTGTTGTAAGATATCTCAGCATCAACAAAAATAGGCACCCACTGTCGAAATTTCCATCCAAATTTCTTATATTGAGTTCCTCCTACTTTAATTCTGGTAAATTTCAACTGCTTTTAAAAGTCTTTAGCCTTATTTGTTAGTCTCGGGAGGGCACTTATCTTTTTGTTCCTCTAAAATTGGAAAATTATTTTTATGCTGTTATATCCATACCACAAATATTTATTATGTACATGTTATGTGCAATGCTTAAGTATTCATAATACAACAACAAAACAAAGATACTTTATTAATCTTACATTCTGTACAGACAGAATAGTTAATAGATCAAAAAATAAATGGATTTACAGACAAATGGATGGTATAGACAATTTGTTATTCAGACCACCATTTTGCCATGCCACAAAAGTACTATGTAACAAACTAGACCAAAACATAAAGTATTAAATTAATAATACTTTACTGTCCTAGAGCTACTCGTGGGCTAACAGTTGGCTCACCTGGTTGCGCTGATAATTTTGGTAGGCTTGCTCCTGTAACTAGGAATTGGCATGGGGTTGGAGACAGGTGTCAGCAAATCTTGGCTAGGCTGAGCTGGGACATTGGCTCTACTTCATAAGTCCATCCTCTCCCTAAAATTAGCAAATTAACCTAGGCTTTTCCTCCCTTCATTTGTTTGTTTTCTGGCAATGGCAGAGGCACAGGTATGCAAATAGAAATATAAAACGTCTTCACTCAGAACTGGAAGATGGTCATTTCTGTCCACTCTATGTAGGCCATCCAAAAATCAAGGAGTGAGAAGTATGTCCCAGCCATGATGCACATACATGCAAATACATATGCAAAAGGCCATGGACAAAGGGAATAATAAACAATTGGGACTAATAGTGCAGTTATCTACTCAGTAACTGACAGAAGTGGGTCTTCTATGTGACTCCTATCTGAATAGAATCTTAGAAAACAAACACAGCAAACTCCTGCTCCTTGAAACTCGGCAATAAAATGTCGTTAACCAAAGATAGCTAGCCAACCATGTTTGAGAGAGTTGTGAACAAACGCAGTTCTACGTAGCTGAAACTGACATGCTATGATACTGTTAGTGTATAGATTTGCAATAATCAATGGCCTAGCCATCAGTGTATTTAGTTACCTGTCTAACCAAACAGCCATCGATAGAACCTTAAAATTCTAGCAATATTAACTAATATATTATGAATAACTGAAAGAACCTTTGTGTTCAGCCATATAGGAAAAATCATGTTTTATAAAGTCCAATTATCAATTTATTTTTTACTTAATGCAAAGAATAAATTCAACTTACTCTAGAGAAATTTCAAGAGAATTAGTGTGTGAAATTTCTTTTGATGCATTTTCCATGAGGAATACAGAGCACCTAACCTTTAAATAGTTCTTATAGAGTTGGGTTTAAATTCTAAACTCCGTGATGTGTTCCTTCTACTGAACTTGTTAGTATCTGGGGGGGGGGGGGGTGTTAAAAATCTCATGAAGTCTGTCTCTGCTCTATAATTTTGTCAACTGGGTCACTGTAAACACACACACACACACACACACACACACACACACACACACACATCAGCCCCTGAACGGTCATAAAGAGACAAAAGATTTCACTAAGGACTCTTCTTGGTTAAGTGCACAGAACAGCTAGTTCTGGTCAGTAAAGATAAAGGAAACTGTGGTTACCCACCATAAAAATTAAGAAAGATGGCATATATACATATGTATACATATATGAAATATGTATAAAATTTCCATTATGACAGCATTAGATATTACAGTAAAAGACTAAAAAATTTTAAAGCATAAGTCCATTAAACTTACAGAAGATTTATTTTAGATGGGCAAAGAGTACACATTAAAGGAAAAGGAGAATCTATGGAGGTTCCACTGGGAGTTTGAAATAACAGAAACAAAAATCACATTATGGAAATTCGTCATTGTGTTTTCAAATTTAACATTTATCTTACATCCAATAACCTATGATTGTTTCTCTCCTATTTGACTTGTTAATTACCTACATGCTGTGTCACCATGGGCATGTCATCAGAATGTTCCTTCTTTCAGACACCTTTCCTTTCATACTTGCTTTAATTCACATGCACATATTACAGCAAGTGAGCTGTGATACCCTGTGATCTACATGGAATTGTAACTATTGAATTATGAATTATTTGAAAACCAAAACAGCCTCAAGGGACATCCTCAAAGAGGTGCCTATTTGTATTTCAAACAATGAAGGTTAGACAAGTAGGTTTTTATAGTATTGTTAAAATAACATATATGCATTACCTATATTCATCTGTATAAACATATCATTAATGATTCCATGAAGAAGAGTTCAGTTTCCAAGATCGCCGAGTAAACGTCTGTGCTAACTCGACTGCGCACGCGTGCGCGCATATGTGTGTGTATACACACACACACACACACACACACACACACAGACACACAGAAACACACATGTTTCTCCAATAAATAGTAACAGCTTTTTTCATTCTAAATCGATAAGTTCTTCAAATAATAAAACCCATAGTCCTGGAGTAAAGTTAACCAGTATTATTTAGATACTTTCCTTATTAGAGATTGTTCCCAACTCTTATGTGCTGCTTCACTGGTCTGAGATACAACTACTTCTGTGAAATTAATGGGTCTAATTGTTTTTTGCCCAGTTTTATAATTCCCCAGATAAAGAAAGCATTTTGAAGGGCCCCTGGATGGCTCTGTCAGTTAAGCGACCGACTTCGGCTCAGGTTTGTGAGTTTGAGCCCGCTTTGGGCTCTGTGCTGACAGCTCAGAGTCTGGAGCCTCTTTCGGATGCTGTGTCTCCCTCTCTCTCTCTCTCTGCCCGTCCCCAACTTGTGCTCTGTCTCTCTTTCTCTCAAAAATAAATAAAATGTAAAAAAAAAATTAAGAAATCATTTTGAAACACACACATAAACACACACAAGCAAATGTAGTCATATACTTCATTTCTACTGTGTAAGCATTACTATCTCCTAGTAAAGTCCTCTCTTATTCCAGGAAACTCTTTAGTGACCTTCCTGTTATAATGTATAATGGTCCACTTACAGCCTTCAGATCCAATGATTGCAGTAAGTCTTTCTACTTATCTTTTTAACAATCAGATCTTGATTTCCAACATCTCACAAGGTTTTTTTTTTTTCTCTTTATGAAACATCTGTTGGGGTGCCTGGGTGGCTGAGTCAGTTAAGTGTCCAACTTCAGCTCAGGTCATGATCTAACAGTTCATGGGTTCGAGCCCTGCACGGGGCTTTGTGCTGACAGCTTCCTCTCTCTCTGCTCCTCCCCTCCTCACACAATGTTTCTCTCTCTCAAAAATAAATAAACATTGAAAAAAAATCTCTTGAGTAATATTTTTTATGTTTATTTTTGAGAGAGAGAGAGAGAGAGAGAGAGAGAGAGAGAGAGAGCTCATGAGCATGAATGGGGGAGGGGCAAAGAGAGAGGGAGACCACAGAATCTGAAGCAGGCTCCAGGGTCTGAGCTGTCAACACAGAGCCTGATGTGGGGCTCGAACTCACAAACTGTGAGATCATGACCTGAGCCGAAGTCGGTCGCTTAACTGACTAAGCCACCCAGGTGCGCCATCTTGAGTAATAATTCTATAATTTTTTATTTAAGTAAACTTAACTTTATTTAAGTTCTATAATTTTTTATTTATTCTAAAAACACTGGGTTTTTAAACAATGGGACGCCTGGGTGGCTCAGTCAGTTGTGCATCCGGCTCTTGATTTCTGCTCAGGTCATGATCCCAAGGTCATGGGACTGAGCACCTCATTGGGCTCCATGCTCAGTGTAAAGCCTGATTGGGATTCTCTCTCCCCTTCTATCCATCGTCCCCATTGTGCATGCTCTCTCTCTCTCTCTCTCTCTCTCTCTCTCTCTCTCTCTCTTTCATATGGAAAACATTAGTTACATTAAAGTGAGGAAAAAGGAAAATTCTTCCTGATGACAACGAAGCTTAACATACTAAAGAAACATTTAATAAACCAGTATGGAGTAGTTTTGAATCTATGGTGCATATTAAGTAACAACCTGATTCATGCAATGTTTATTGTAGGTGTCAACTTCACAGTAGAGCAACCAAGCCAACGTCTGTAGCACAATTAACCTGAATGTAAGCTATGTAATTATAAGGCTGTTTGCAATATTATGTTAGCATGGCTACAACCATTCTGGGGTTTTCCTTAAGTTCTAATTACTGATTCTTACGGTATCAATAATAACTAAATTCAATGCCCCCTGTAAGAAATGACACTTAGAATGTGGCTACACATGTTATTTTAAACAAATGAAGCACTTCCTTTACTTTTTAGAGCAATTAACTATAATTACGTAATTTACTTTCAGGTGCAATGCAGTGGCTTTGTTCTTTCTCTTTTGGCTTATAGGGATTTTTTGTTTAGAGCTTATTTGTGGGGGAAAAAAGGAATGTTAAAAATATACTAAAATTTTATTTCAGTCGTGGCTCTTTTATATCAAAGTTAAAAAAAAAACATATTAAATACAAATAATGAAGAAAAAACAACGAGGGAACACCAAAGCATAAATTGGTTATTTATAAAATGAAGGAGAGCCATTACTTTAAATTTTTCATTTTTCCTGGGTTGATCCTGTTCTTATTTACACCTGACAGGAAATTCTGGAGGGCAATTAATCGCCTTTTTCACAAGAGAAGACATATCATTTTTTTTCTTTTAGCAATGACCCTGATCTCTATGCCCAAGGAAGACAGATAAACATTTAGGTGACTGGCTTGAATCCAGTGGTGCACATGTATAACTACTCCTCTCACAAACTGCTGGAAACAAAGATTATCTTTAAAATATTAAAGCTGTAAGTCCAACAGGACAATATGATAAATGGCGAATTTGTAATCTGTACGTATGCTGTCCAAAGACAGCAAATCCAGAGGGAGCAGCAGAGAAATAAACAGAACTGGGGGACTTTTTTGTCAGAAGATAATGATGATGGCAGAAAGCATCAAAAATATATACTTAATTTTGCAGTTGTGGTTGCTATTAATTTGTTTGTCTTTAAAGCAAGCGAGAACTGTATTCACACATCCAAAGCAGAAGCTTCTCATTCTGACTTCCTAGAGGCTGAAACCTCTTTGTCTACAATTCTTACTGATACAGGGTTCTGAAATGGAGATGAAAGCAATTACTCCTTCCCTCATTTTGACCCTTAATATATCTTTCTCTGAGTCTGTTCTTACTCACAATTTGAATGGCAAGATTATAACATAAAACCAACTGTAATAGAAGTGTTCTCCAAGTATACTAGCAAATCAAAAGGCTTAATAAAATTTCAAGGCTCAATTGCAACCCGTGTTTTCTTGGCTCAAAAAGGACTGTCAACTATGAAAACTTGACAGTTAACAACAGTACGTTTCAAGATGATACCACACAGAAATTTTGTTAAGTTTGAATATGCAGATATAAAAGGCAACAAATGAACCAGAACACAAGCAAAGTAAACATCTGACCGATTAAAGGAGAAGGTGGCCTTGGGCTTAGTTCAAATGGATCTGAACATAGATTCTGGGACATGCATTCAAACTTCCAAAGGGAAATCAGAACACAGATTTCTACTGTTATCATGTCATCTGTTATGCACACTTGGAAACCAGAACACAGATTTTTATTGCCATTGGGTTATATATTATATACATTTGGGATCTAAAAGCCAATTCTCCACTGCCTCAACTCAGAAATTACTTTAAATTGGATAATGCTACAGGACATAGAGCTTTGCCTCTAGAACTAATTATAGGAAGCTGAGAGTTTGGATTCATTTCTGAATGCAGAATGGGGGCTCAAAAATAGGCATTCAATCAATAAATGAGCTATAATATTCAAACTATTGGGGCGCCTGGGTGGCTTTGTCAGTTAAGTGTCTGACTTTGGCTTAGTTCATAATCTTGCAGTTTGTGAGTTGGAGCCCTGCGTCGGGCTCTGTGCTGACAGCTCAGAGCCTGGAATCTGCTTCTGATTCTTTGTCTTCCTCTCTCTCTGCCCCTTCCCCACTTATGCTCTGTCTCTCTCTCAAAAATAAATAAAACGTTCATAAAAAAAAAAAAAAAAAAAAAAACTATGCATGCCAGTTGCTCCCTCAGCTATAGAAGCCCATAGGTGTGTATAAATGTCGTTTTATACGAGGGATCACTATCAGATGTTGCCTGGTTTTGTAAATACAGGTTTATTGGAATACAGCTATGCTTTTTTATTTATACACTATGGATGCTTTTGTGCTATAAGGGCAGAGTTGAGTAGTTGTAACACTGTGTAGCCTGCAACACTGAAAATATTTACTATCTGCCCCTTTACAGAGAAAGTTTGCTAACCCATGATCTATGCTGTTTTCAGCATAAGCTTTTTAAAGACTATAAAAATATTTCCATTTTTTTGGTTATTAATATTCATAACTTTTCTTGCAAGAATTTGGGTACTTTCTAATGAGCAAGTGGGATCCTGGATAGACTTTATCACACTTACAAATAATGTTACATCAGGACTCGTTTAAGCAAAACATAAATGTATTAGAAGGATATTACATATCTTATAAAATCAAAGGCAGTCCATTTAGACCAGATCATGTGACTAATATAAATAAAGACATTTGCAGAAAACTAAGCAGTGGGATTTTGTGAACTATCCCATTAAAACATTGCTATTGAATAACTACTTCAACTGCATTCTCTGAGTTTCTACTTGAGCTTCAAATTCCTGGGAGGCAGTCCCTTTTGCCTACGTTAGGTCTTGTATCCAATGAGAGTGACAAATGTTTGATTGTAATTGATAGCCCCACAAAGGCACAGGGAAAAGGCATTTTATAAAATAAGGAATGGTATGAAGAATTAAAAAGAGCTTCATGAAGGCTTGTAAGCAAAGGGAAAAACATGCTTAAAGCTGTAAGTTGTATAAAAACATAGGATCTACTATGAAAACAGGAATAATCAAAGGCTAAAACTATAGATATTTGAAAATTGAGTGGCAGAGCTAACAAAACAAAAAAATAATAGAACCTTTATTTAGAAGTAAGGTCAGGACTTTGTGGAACCTATAATTTCATGACAAGTACTAACTATTGTAGTGTGAAAGTGGCCACAGAAAATATGTAAGCAAACGGGCATGGCTGTGTGTCAATATAACTTTATTTACAAAAACAGGTGATGAATTTGATTTCACTTCAAACCATAGTTTGCTGACCCCTGCTCTGTGTCCATGGTTGCCCAAGGAGACTGTTTCTATGCCAAGGGTTATGCAAAATAGACCTCTGGAATGTGAGGGAAAGTAGATGGTTTTCATTTGTTTTTTTGTTTTTTAGGAGGTTTTCACTTGTATGTCTCTTTTTCTTTAAAAATTCCAGTTATATATGTACGTTATTGTATATATTTGTAGAATAAAAGAACTATGGTTTAATTATAAATACATAT
>NW_024412394.1:51689965-51722070 GCF_014898765.1 Herpailurus yagouaroundi | reverse complement strand
CCCCCCCCCCCCCCATGCATCCTCTCAAAATAAATAAACTCAAAAAATTGTTTTGCTAATATAAATATGTGACAAAAATATATGTGTGCGTGCATGCATGCACACACACAGAACTGCTCTAGGCAATAGGGAATAATTGAATAATTGTACTTTTTTAAATCAGTGGTGTAACTTAATCAGATTTGTTTTTCAGAAGGATAATTTAGTGAGCTGTATTTTCATTATATTTAATTTCCTTACCGGAAGTATAGCTGTCATTTTCTTCTTAATTCAGAAGATTTTTTAAATTTTGTTTCTTATATCTTTGACTATCTTAGTTTTATCAAATATGTTTCCTGATAGTTATTCCAAATTGAAGCCATAAAAAGCATCAGTATTACAGAAAGTAATGATACTAAAAAATGATAAAGAATTTTAGTAACTTGATGAGATCTTGTTGACCAAAATATTCAGTGCAATTTTTGGTGTTGCTTGGAGAAAACAGTGAGACTATTCAGTAGAGCAAGTTTAATCCTCATGATAGATGGGATGCGGTGATTAAATGGCAAAATCTGTGAACTACTACTGCCAAAGGAATATTAAAAGGGGTAACACAGAATATGTCAAGACTTAATACAATGGAGAAGATGCATTTTTAAAATGTAACTAGATCAAGAATTCTTCCTATAAGAGGGAGTGGAACATACATTTCAGAATTAGTATAGTACAGAAACAACAGGAAAGAGCTCATCATGCTAAAAACAGTTCAAGACTAAGGAAACATCCATCCATTATGGTTTTAACACAAAAAGGTATAGTTTCTTGAAAACAGCACAGAGAAAGTACTTTCTATAGACGTGTATTGGGGAAACCTCACTCACAAAGGGAAAAAAAAAAACATTTTTCATAACCAAATCCTAGCATAGGTGACCTACAGAAAGAGTATAGTAGAATATCAGAACAGATCCTATCCTCTTGGCCATCAGGTACGGTGCTTGAAAACGTGATCATCCTTAGGGGTAACCCATCTTGGACTCTGACCTTAATATATCACTGTTACTCTATCTCAGGCTCTCACCCCGTGGTCCCATCCTGGATATCAGTATAACCAAGAATTGTGCCAACCAAAAATTAAGACCATCCATTTTCATTCTTCTTGCTCATTTGAACAGTGTCTCTCTGTGATAATCTTTCTACCTCATTTAGAACTCAAATCCATTGACTCTAATAAGTAATATTATCAATTATCTTCCTCTAGATTGGGTTCTTGGATTCATCATTACAATCACTTTTGCACAAACACTCAACATCTTGCCTAAAAATAACAGATTATCAATCAAGATTTTGTTAAATAACTTTGTATGTATTACTGCTGCAATACCACAGCCTGTTATTTTATGCTAAATGACGTGGAATAGATGAGCGATATTGTTCAGATGTAAAAGAGGACATTGAGTAATGGTGGGCAGCTTCCTGGAGGCAGTGTGGCTTGATCTAGAATTTCATAATGTATAGAAACTGGATGGTTGGGAAGACATTTGTAGGAGGGAGAATCTGATAAGTATAAATGGGGTAACTAAAATATCAATTTAGGTCTAAGGGATATACGTACATGGACTTAAGATTAGGGGAAAAAAATCCAAGAATACTTTGAAAGTATAGGGTTCATCTTTGTATATACCAGTTTCAAAGGTTACAAAAATTTATAGCAGAGACCACTGGGCAGATCACACATTGAACAGCAATTCATTTTTTAGTAAAATAATAGCATTTTTCAGGTAGAGACAACATTATTTTCTCAACAAAAAAAATCTCTAAATTTTGTATACTTGATTATATTTAGTCTCTTAGGCATATATATATATATATATATATATATACACATATATATATATATATATGAAAATTATAAAATTAATTAAGTTAAATGTTTAGTATTTGATTAAGTCTCTTTTATGTAATGTCATACCCAATCATTTTTATGGCTCCAATATATTTAGCATGACATGGTAAACAAGATTAAAAGCACAAAAGCTACTTACTGAGCTCAATCAGCATTTTCTCCACGATCTGCATTTATTACAGACTTTCATTTGCAACTTGGTATAAATTGAAATGTAAGTGTATATATTAAAGACAATTAATCATGCCATGTTAGTGGTTTCCTATATTGTGATCTATGACTGCCATCTTTGGTATTAATAACTTCTGTATGATATTTCAGGAGCTGAGAAAGTAATTTCAAACACTGGAGCAAAATTTAAGTTTTTCACAGCTACTGATTCTTTGTCTAGCCTGGTAGTTTGTTAATGGCTATCGTAAAGATTTCTGCCTATATGTACACAAGTTTTATTATCTATTCATTCTGAATAAGGATATGTTGACGTACCTAGTCAAAACTGTCAGAATTTGCAATCTGCTATGTTCATGTCATGTGCATTTATAGTATCAGATTCACTGAACCTATTAAGATGCAAGGGAGCCAAGGTTGGATCAAGGGTCACAGCTCACTTACAAACATATGGGCACAAGTTGCACACACACACAAAGACACAAAACTTTGTGTGTTATCAATAAACAAGCAAGGTTATAAGAAAATTAGAAATATAAAAACAAGCCTTTAAAATAAGATCTTTAAAAAATAATTCAGAAAAAATTAAGTAGAAGCATGCAAAAGCTCTCCTGATATGAAAAGGGAACTGAGGTTTTAATCCAGAAAAGTTTTTTTTCCTAACATAATTAAGATAATAAAACCCACAATTCTTAAAACATATTGGTTTGATGAAGAGTTTTGTGTTCATAAGCTGAGAATTCTATATTTATTCTCATATAGTTTATGTGACAGTCAATGGGAATTCATTGTTAAATATGTAGGGGATAAGAATATATATACATATTCCTATATGTATATCTATATTAATATATTTTCCCATAGTATTAGATGTAAATAGGTATGGATACAGACTATGAATATAGATATATTTACATACACACATAATCAAGCTATAAGAAAGATGAAATAAGAATTCTGAAAAGTCCTATTAAAAGAATATGTGGGAGATAGGCATCAAAAATATGTAAATATCTAGGGTGCCTGGGTGGCTCAGTTGGTTAAGCGTCTGACTCCTGAATTTAGCTCAGATCATGATGTCTCAATTCAGTTTGTGAGTTCTGTGCCAATGGTGTAGAGCCTACTTGGGATTCTCTGTCTCCCTCTCTCTCTGTCCTCCCCCCCCCCCCACTCATGCTTTCACTCTTTCTCAAAATAAATAAACTTAAAAAAAATGTAAATATCGATACTTTGGAATAGGAAATACCTGTGACTGAAAAAATTGAGGAAAGCAAAATCAAAATACTCTGGAAAAAGATATTTAAATATTATATTTAACATTATATTAATAATAATTATTCTCTGCTACTATAAGCCCACATTAAATTAACATAGTCTCAAAATGAGAGAGAGAGAGAGAACACACCAAATCCCTCATCTTAAATAACAGGAAGTAAAACACTATATCATTTTTTTGTCTTTATTCACTAAACGAAAAGCTAAGACTATATTATTAGTATAAGTCAGATATGCTACCAGATGATTTAAGTTTGCTATTATGAGCAGCAGTATAGTATGGGGCTAAGAACACAGACTCTGGAGACAGATCGTCTGAGACTGTAAACCTAGCGTAATCCTTGATGGTGTTTGACAGTGTTTCAGAACTCTGGGCTTGAGTTTCCTCACGTATAAAAGGGGGATTATAAATATACCAACCCATAGGGCCATACTGATGATTAAGTTAGTTAAACAAATTGTTTTTATTTACTTATTTTGAGAGAGACAGAGACAACGTGAGTGGTGGAGGGGTAGAGAGAGAGGGTTAGAGACAGAGAATCCTAAGCAGGCTTTGCACTGTCAGCGCAGAGCCCAACATGGGGCTTGAACTCACACACTGAGAGATCATGACCTGAGCTGAAATTACAAGTCAGAGGCTTAATTGACTGAGCTACTCAGGTGCCCCGTGATTCAGTTAGTTTAAATAAGAAAAACCCTTAGAACAGTACCAGAGCACGGAAGCCATATGTAAGAGTCTGTTTTGTTACTGCTAAAGAAGATAAGGATATCAGATTGTGTGTTACTTAGACAAATTTAAGCAAGATTTTAAAAGTCAAGAGGTAGGGAAAATATCATATCTTCTTTATCCATTCATCAGTTGATGGACATTTGGGTATTCTCCATAGTTTGGGTGATAGGTATTAAGGAGGTCACTTGTTAAGATGAGCACTGGGTGTTGTATATAAATGATGAATCACTGAATTCTACTCTTGAAACCAATATTGCACTGTATGTTAACTAAAATTTAAATTTTAAAGAGGAAAATGCATGTGAGTCAAAAGAAGAAAAAAAATATATATTAATACATAAATAACATAGCCATGGGAAATTAAAATGAGAAAGTCAAACTAATATTCATAACAAAGATTTATAAATATGGACGGTATATTTAAACATATAGTAATGTTTATTTTTAAGACAGTTGGAAATTCAAGGAGAAATGGACAAATACATAAATGTACAGAGAGATTTAAACATAGACCTACTGGTCTTTGAGCATATTAGATTAAATGGATAAAAAGATACAAAAGATTTGAATAATTTAGTAAGGCTGAATGTTATTTATACATCTTTGATGTTTGTGTTCTATCACAAATACACTTTCTTTGTATCCACACACCTGAAAAAAGCTGCAAAAAGGATTACTGGATGTTTATCCCAACAGAGATAAATACCACACTCAAATTATAATAATTTAAGGAGAGTTTATTTACAAAGTTACTATTCACAAAGGTGGGTGTAGGACCCGAAGGAAGGCCATGGTAACCCAGGGCTGGAGACAATAGGCACAAGAGGACAGCAGAGGAGAGATGTTATAAACTCAGAAGAGTAGCTGGGTAATAAACACCCCACTTTTGTTCTTCTCTCCTTCTCCATCCCCCTGCTGTGTCTTCCCATTGGACAAAACCAACTAGAAGCCAGGAAACTAAGAAATCCCTTGATGCAATTCCATAAAGGCCAGACATGTGAGACAGAAAATAGAAGGGAGGAGGTTAAGAATGAATCTGGAAAGACAAGATATGTGGTAGAAAAGCCACAAACAATCCCAATAAATTTCAAAAGCCAGGAAATGCTCTGGACACATTTGCTAAAGACCCCAATAAAATAAAAAGTAAAATTTTAACAACAATTTTAAGTTAAAAAATGAATCCACCTTAAACAATTTCTTCATTCACCATCCTGTCTTGCAACTTCTTATTTCCTATTTTTTTTTTTTTTTCCAAAAAGCATTAGTTCCTATAATGGTTCTTCCAGGAATGTCTTTAATGTTAAATTCTGTCTTTCTCTCTGTGAGACAATGATAAACAAAGTAATCCAGGAAGCAAATATTATCATGTTCATAAACCTATCTAAATGTTGACTATAAGAGTACTAAGTTGGGGGAATTAAAAATATGAAATTTCTAAAACAATAATATGAAAGGCAGACTTAGGAACCTCAGAGAGCATTTGAAAATGATATTTACAGCATTTGAGAGAAGGAAGATTTTTTTTTTTCAACGTTTATTTTTGGGACAGAGAGAGACAGAGCATGAGAGAAGGAAGATATTGATTACTTCATTGTTAAGTATGAACCTTAAAAAAATTGATGGTAAATGAAAAAGATTACAACATTTAAACCAATACATGGGAAAACAGAATAAAAGAATACTTAATCAAACCAAAGCTAGGAATGGAGAAAAAGAGGGCAAAGAAAAACAAATATGCTAAACAGAAGATAGAAATTAACATGTTAGATATCAAAATAAATGAAGACATTTAAATAAGCTACTAAGGAAAAGTGTATCTAATTACACTAAAAATATAATTCAGTTTCATTCTGTTTATAAGGCATGTACTCAAAATGATCCAAAATCATTGGGAACAAAGGAATGGAAAAATATTTTTCCAGGGAGAACTGTTATAGCCAACATTTGAGAAAAATTGTAAGTCTATCAGTAGGGTAAACACACATATATGTGTATATGTATATGTACATATATGGGTATATATGTGTATATATATGTAGATGTATATGTGTGTGTGTATATAGGTGTGTGTGTGTGTATATATATATAATGGGATATTATGCAGAACATAAACATACAAACCGAGTCTATATTAATATGGATAATTGAAAATATGACTCTGAAAAAACATTCTGCTTAATTATGCATGTGATATAAAATTTATATTCATTTAAATTGATAAATCAACAGTATGATACATTTTTCTATAGTAAAAACTGAAAACACTAGAATGATACATTTTTATTTTTTATTTTTTTTTATTTTTGGGACAGAGAGAGACAGAGCATGAACGGGGGAGGGGCAGAGAGAGAGGGAGACACAGAATCGGAAACAGGCTCCAGGCTCTGAGCCATCAGCCCAGAGCCTGACGCAGGGCTCGAACTCACGGACCGCGAGATCGTGACCTGGCTGAAGTCGGACGCTCAACCGACTGCGCCACCCAGGCGCCCCTGATACAGTTTTTTTCTAACGATTCAAGTTTTAATTTAAATTTCCATTAGTTAACATATAGTGTAATATTGGTTTTTGTATCTTTTGAGTAAATACCTAGTAGCACAATTGCTGGATTATAAGGCAGCTCTATTTTTAATTTCTTGGGGAACTTCCATACTGTTTTCCAGAAGAGTGGCTGCACCATTTTGCTTTCCCCTTTCTCTGCACCCCCTGTGACATCTGTTGTTTCCTGTGTTGTTAATTTTAGCCATTCTGACAGGTGTGAGGTGTTATCTCATTAGTTTTGATTTGTATTTCCCTGATGATGAGTGATTTTGATCATCTTTTCATGAGTCTGTTAGCCATCTGGATGTCTTTGGAAAAATATCCATTCATGTATTCTATTTTTTAACTGAATTATTATTATTATTATTTGGTGTTGAGTTTGATAAGTTCTTTATAGATTTGGGATAACTGTTGCACAGATATGTAATTTGTAAATATTTCTCCTATTCTGTAGGTTGCCTTTTAGTTTTGTTGGTTGCTTCCTTCACTGTGCAGAAGCTTTTTATCTTGATGAAGTCCCAATAGTTCATTTTTGCTTTTATTTCCCTTGCTTCCAAAGATGTGTCTAGTAAAAAGTTGCTAAGGCCGAGGTCAAACAGGTTGCTGCCTATGTTTCCCGCTAAGGTTTTTATGGTTTCCTGTCTCACATTTAGGGTTTTCATCCATTTTGAATTTATTTTCATGTATGGTGTAAGAAAGTGGTCCAGTTTCATTCATTTGCATATTGCTGTCCAGTTTTCCCAGCACCATATTTTGAAAAGATTTTTTCTGTTGGATATTCTTTCCTGCATTGTTGAAGATGAGTTGACCATATAGTTGTGGGTCCATTTCTGGTTTTCAATTTGTTCCATAAATCTATGTGTCTTTGTACCAGTACCATACTGTTTTGATGACCATAGCTTTGTAATATAGCTTGAAGTCCAGAATTGTGATGCCTCCAGCATTTTGTTTTTTTTTTTTTTTAGTCAAGATTGCTTTGACTGTTCAGGTCTTTTGTGGTTCAATACAAATTTTAGGATTGTTTGTTCTAGCTCTGTGAAGAATGCTGGTGGTATTTTGATAGGGACTGAGTGAAATACGTAGATTGCTTTGAGTAGTATAGACATTTTAAGAAAATTTGTTCTTCCAATCTATGATCCATGAGCATGGGATGTTTTCCCATTTCTTTGTGTCATCTTCAATTTCTTTTATATGTGTTCTATAGTTTTCAGAGTAGATCTTTTTTACCTCGGCTAAGTTTATTCCTAGGTATCTTATGGCTTTTGGTGCAATTGTAAATGGGATTAATTCCTTTATTTCTCTTTTTGCTGCTTCATTATTGGTGTATAGAAATGCAAAAGATTTCTGTGTCTTGATTTTATATCCCGTGACTTTATCAGTTTTAGCAATTTTCTTAGTGGAGTCTTTCAGGTTTTCTATAGTATCAAGTCGTTTGTGAATAGTGAAAGTCTGAATTCTTCCTTGCCAAATTGGATGCCTTTTATTTTTTTGTCTGATGGGTGAGGTTAGGACTTCCATTACTATGTTAATTAAAAATGGTAAGAGTGGACATCCTGTCTTATTCCTGACCTTAGAGTAAAAGACCTGAGTTTTTCCCCACTGAGGATAATATTAGCTGTCTCTCACATACCTTTATGATGTTGAGGTATGTTCCATTTATCCCTACTTTGTTGAAGGTTTTTATCAAGAATGAATGCTGTACTTTGTCAAGTGCTTTTCCTGCATCTATTGAGAGGATCATATGGTTCTTATCCTTTCTTTTATTAAGGTGGTGTATCACATTTATTGATTTGTGAATATTGAATCACACTTGCAGCCCAGGAATACATACCACTTGATTATGGTGAACAATTCTTTTAATGGACTATTGGATTTGATTTGCTAGTATCTTGTTGAGAATTTTTGCATCCATGTTCATTAGGGACTTTGGTCTTTTTAGTGGAGTCTTTGGTTTTAGAATCAAGGTAATGCTGGCCTTGTAGGAGTTTGGAAGTTTTCCCTCAATTTGTTTTCATTTTGAAACACTTTGAGAAGAATAGGTATTAACTCTTCATTAAGTGTTTGGTAGAATTCCCTGGGGAAGCCATCTAGCCCTGGACTTTTGTTTGTTGGGGACATTTCTTATTACTGATTTCTTTGCTGGTTATGGGTCTGTTCAAATTTTGTATTTCTTTCTGTTTCAGTTTTGGTAGTTTGTATGTTTCTAGGAATTTATCCATTTCTTCTAGATTGCCCAATTTTGTTGGCATATATATATTTTCATAATATTCTCTTATACTTGTTTCTCTGTGGTGTTGGTTGTGATCTCTCTTCTCTCATTTGTGATTTTATTTATTTGGGTGCTATTTTCTTTTTGATAAGTCTGGCCAGGGGGTTATAAATTTTATTCTTTCAAAGAATCAGTTCCTAGTTTCATTGATCTGTTCTAATGGATTTGTTTTGGTTTCTATATCCTTTATTTCTGCTCTAATCTTTATTTCCCTTCTGCTGCTGGGTTTAGGGTTCGTTTGTTGTTGCTTTTTTAACTTATTCAGATGTCAGGTTAGGTTGTACATGTGAGATTTTTCTTGCTTCCTGAGGTAGGCCTGTATTGCTACATACTTCCCTCTCATGACCACCTTTGCTACATCCCAAAGGTTTTGGACTGTTGTGATTTCATTTTCACTTGCTTCCATGTATTTTTTTGCTTCTTTAGTTTTCTGTTTAATCCATTCATACTTCAGTAGGATGTTCTTTAACCTGAATGTATTTGTGGTCTTTCCAAATTTTTTTTTTGTGGTTGGCCTCAAGTTTCATAGCACTGTGGTTGGAAAATATGCACGGTATGAAGGAATGATACATATTAAATTAATAATACTGGTGACTCTTCAGAGAGAGGAAGGGAAATCAGACTGGACTGGGATCAAATGATTCCTCAATATAAATTAAATCTGACTAAATGTTAATATTTGTAATTTCTGGATTTTCAGAAATTAATGTTCATTGCATCACTCCTTGTATTTTTTTATTTAAAAGAAATTTTAATGTTTATTATTTTGAGAGAGAGAGAGCAAGTGGGGGAGGAACAGAGAAAGAAGGAGACACAGAACCAGAAGCAGGCTCCAGGCTCTATGCTGGCAGCTCAGAGCGGGGCTCAAACTCACAGACTGCGAGATCATGACCTGAGCTGACGTCGGCCACTTAACCGACGGAGCCACATAGGCACCCATTGTGTGTGTGTGTGTGTGTGTGTGTGTGTGTGTGTGTGTGTGTTTTAAGGCAGATAATAAAGAGGTTTGAAACAGGAACAGTAAAAAGAGTGGAAATGGTTGATATATATGCTTCCCAATACACTGTGAGATATGCCACAAAAATAAGATCTTGACAGAAATGAAGATCAGGCATCATAGACTCACATACATATGGTGCTAGTGCTCAGAATCTCAGCATGTTAACCTCAACGCTTGGTAATTTTTTCAGATTATTTAAAATATATCTTAAACATCTGTTTCACTTGTTCTTTATTATATGAAAGACATTAAGATAGACACAAAACATTTGGACAATAGTCCCAGAGGAGAAAGGGTAACTAATGGCATAAAAATTCCCTCAGGACAAAGCAAGCAAACATTTTCTTGTCTGGAAGGATAAAAGGGACCTTGAAGTAAAACCCTGAATGCAGCCCTAGTAACAGCAGACAAGCCTAGTAGATTTGCCTAACTATGGTAAGGGGTCAATCTGGTTGCCAAGGGTAGCCAGCCGTAATGTAAATGAGTGAAGTGGGCCAGGCTTTAGTACACATACATACAGGTAACTGACAGCCTCAGTGTAGGGGAAACCCCAAGGATTTGATAGAGGCTGTGCTGAGCTGGAGAATAAATATTCCTTCCGAACGATCTGCTCCAGTTGATAATTTTATTTAAGAAAGTGATCTTAGGGTTGCTGTGCTTCTGGTTTCTCAAGGAAAGATAAGAATTCTGGTAGTTATAAGAAATCTGACTTTTTGTATGCTGGAAACAAATTTAGATTTATAGCATTGTGCTGGCCAACACCATGAAATAAACGGACCCTGGCTTTGGGTTACCATGGCCTGCAAGCCAACAGTAGGAGAGCAACTGAGTCAGCAAAGATGGTTTGCTTTATGATGATGATTCCGGAAGCCTTAATCAGCATCCCAGCACCAAAGCGTCTCCTGTTAACACAACCGACTATCAGATAATCCAGAAAGCCTCCTACCCATAGGTCTATTTTATCGTGTAGGCATTTGTTTAGCACACTGAGTGCTTTGTGCCTGCTCTACTCATAACACCATTCCTTCAACCGTTTGATCTCTGTAACGTCTTGTATTGAAAGGGACATACACAAAACTCAATCCTGAATATTATGTTTACAATCTTTTTCATGCACCTGATGGTTTTAATTCATGGCACTAAAATCTAATGTTATAAAAATGTTGTTGGGTTGGAGTCTAACAGTTTAAAATTAACCACTTTCTGGATGACATCCTAAATAAGAATAAGGCTGGCAAAAATCTTATTGTAAATCTCCTCACATGAGGACACTTCCCAGGTTATAGTCACAGAAATGGACTCCACAGGGAAAAAGCAGCTAAGCCAGGGACAGCACTTACAAGTGAGCACAAAGTGCCAAGAGAAAGAGGGTTTTAACATTTTTGTTGATATGGCTATATGTCTTCAGGACTGAGTTTGTACCATGCACCCACATCTCAGGATTGAAGAAAGCTCCCCACCAAGACTGTGATTCCCGTAAACCAGAAAAGCATCCTGATCTCAGGTCTTCACAGCTAAACCAAATATCTCTAAGATCATTAAGACAAAGCCTTTCTCCTCGTGTTCATTTAATTTCTCTATATTATCCTTATTGTCAACAACCTGCCTCTCCCCATACATATGTCTCTTATAACAGGTTTTACTTTGGATTAATAGTAAATACACGAAGTGAGCCCATTTCAAATGTTTATTTTTTGTATGAAATCTGATGAAATGAAAAATTTTCAAGTAAGCACATTACAATATCCTAATTCTGTAAGTAAAACAAAGATGGGAGAACAACACAGAGGAAAAATAAATTATAGAAGCAAATAAATAAATTGGCAGTTTATTGCCAATTATTACCAAGCGTAATTGGCATTCTAATCCTCTGGATCTCCCAAACTGAAATTACCGTAATAGTTAAAATAGAAAAAAAAATCATGTAGCTACTTCAAGGAAATAATCATTAATGAATACAGTCCTTAGTTAGAAAAGCAAATGAGTCACGGTGAGTACTGCAGTCTTAACTCTGTGATTGTACGTAGCAGTCTAAGCAGGGTTGAGCTGCCATGTGAATTTCCCCTTAGTTGCAACATGAACTAGAAACTTAAGGTTTCACTGTTGAATCAATAACTGGATCAGCGTTTGGTTGTGTGTGTTTAATGAATCAATGACTTACCTTTGTTTCAATGCCACATAATTAAGAGACTGATTTGTCATATATGATGTTTTTATTACCTTTATTATTTATAGCTTCTAGTTGCTTTTAAGGATGAAAGGTATGTGAAAGTCAAAAGAGTAATGACAGAAAAAACGAGGTGCCACCTTCCCGTGAAAGCATCACAAGAGGCAGTATCTGACACCTGACAACTTTATGGCGTATACAGACAATAAAGGTTTTAAAAAATGATGTCACTATATATTTTGTGAGTTAGAATGATTTCAGAGAGCTGATTCGCTAAAATTACAGTTGAATAGGTTTTATTGCTGTTATATCTGGTGGAAGAACCAGTGAAAAAAAAAATCAATCATTCAAAACAATTTACTGGAGAAAAACATTCTGACTGGATATTAGGTTAAGTGTACTTTGATACTTGTCCAGATTAATGTTTTACTTTTTGTTAGTAGTATTCTATTTGGGCAAAAAATACATTAAAAGATCATGCATCTTAATATGAAGTGGATATTTCAAAATACAAAAAAAATGAATGAAGAACGCAGGTTGATATGTTCTAACATGTATTCTCTATTTTCTTATTTTAGTTTTTTGTAAAAAAATTATGTTCATATGTCTATCTCTTTCATATATTTACAAATCCTGAGTAACTCCTGGTGGATTTTTTTTTTCCATTTATGCATTCAGATTAAGGTGCACTATTTGGTTACTAAATTGTTTTTATGTGTAAAACTCAAATATTTGTAATTTGTTTCTAAGTTTTCAATTTCAGTGATTCATTACATAGTTAGTTGACTAACTTACCTAGAAGGACCAACTATTGACTTTTCAGTGCTTATTTTTCTTAAGATTCTCTATGATCTCCAAGGGAATTGTACACAGCACAGCTTCTTTCTGGAGTGATGTATGTGTTCTTTGGTAGTTAAACTTTCACTCAGTTCTTAATACAACTGAAGACAGAGCTCATTAATCATACCCCAAAGCACAGTACTATGATTATACCTCTGTAGTTTCAAGGTAGTAAGTAGGATCTCTTCTTTTGTGTCCAAAGAGATTTACTCAACTGGTCATTACACAACTATATCCATTAACTTGCTTTGCGTTAACTATTGCTCCGTATTTCAAAATCAGAAATTAATTCTATCATGGTTATATACTCATTAGAAGAATACATAGACACAATTGCTAAAACATTCAGTAGCTTAAAAACTTCTAGAAAGACGGTTCATTTTTGAGGTATTTAAAAGTGATTTCATTTACCAGTATTTTAATCACTTTTTTCTTCAAGTTTAATATTTAACTTTGAGAAACCTGAAGTATTTCAATTATGCCTAACTAATCTATCTTCAAGTGTATGGGTGCGTGTCTGTATGTACACACATTGAGAACATTATAGAAAAATTGTTAATTATAATTATTCAAAAGTTTTATTCTAGAAGTAAACATCTGCTGTACTAGGCTCATGTCTGTAGTCTCCCTCCAGTCTGACTCCATCCTGTCTCCCATTTCTGCTTAAACCACTCCTCTCCCACAGTGTAAGCCCTTCTGATGATCAGACATGTGCCCACAGCCTTGCATCCCCTTCTGCACCACACATTGTTCCTGCCCTGTCTCCAAAATACTTCCACTATGCCAAAATTTTGACTCCTTACTTAATAAAACCCCAGATATTTTTCCTCATTTAAGAATTTTCTGTCTCCTGCTTCATGCTACCATGCAGGTGTCTCCCTTCCAATCAAAGTCAATTCATCCTCATCCACTGAATCAAATACCCTCCATTCTTTCCTACCTATGATATACAGACAAAAAATGTGTATTTTATATGTATACATTATGTATATATGTATATATATTATGTATATATATGTATCTGCACACACACACACACACACCCCTCTGGTTCCTGGCACAAAGCTTGTAAAACCCTTGTAATTTACCTTGTGAAAGGAGCCCTAGAAGCATCTCTTGCTCAAATTTTTGTCCTTGACCTATCCACGACTCCCAAAACTCTTATAAATTCCTAAGTGAGAACAAGAGTACTAGGAGAATCTTTTGTTCTGTTAAATTGACTCTGGTTGGGTTCCTGAATGGCTCCTTGATGGGGGTTGGTCACCTGAAAGACCAAGACATGGTTAGAAGCGCCACCCCTCATTCTCCAGAGAGAGGAGAGGGCTAGAAATGGAGTTTATAACTAATCATGCCTACTGGAGGAAGCCTCCATAAAACCCTGATAGTGTAGGGTTTGGGGAGCTTCCAGGTTGGTGAACACATCCACATGGGGAGGGTGACACAATCCATCTGTACAGGGTCAGAAGCTCTTATGTTTGTCTCTTCATCTGGCTGTTCATCTGTATCCTTTGTCATATCCTTTTGTTTTTCTTAAAGTTTATTTTTGAGAGAGAGAGAAAAACAGCATGAGCATGTAAAGGGCAGAGATAGAGGGAGACACAGAATCTGAAGCAGGCTCCAGGCTCTGAGCTGTCAGCACACAGCCCAACGCAGAGCTCGAACTCACGAATGCAAGGTCATGGCCTGAGCCAAAGTCAGATGCTTAACCTACTGAGTCACAAAGGCACCCTAATCATATCCTTTAATAAACTGATACATGGTGTTTCCCTAAGTTCTAGTCTGTGTAGCAAATTAGTCAAACCCAAGGAGGAGGTCATTGGAACCTCTGATCTTTAGCCAGTTGGTCAGAAGTACAGGTGATAAACTGGGCTTGCAACTAGCTTCTGAAGTGGGGATTGGGGGCAGGGCAGTCTTGTGAGGCTGAGCCCTTAGCCTGTGGGATCTGACACTATGTCCAGTTAGGTAGTGTCAGAATTGAGTTGAACTGAAAGACACCCAGCTGTTGTCACAGAGAATTCTTGTTGGGGGGAAAAAGCCTCCATATATTTGGTGACTGGAAGTTGTCCAAAGTGAAGTGTTCTATGTGAATATTAAGACACTTACCCGGGAAGCACTTATAGTAGTGAGTAATTGGGTCTTTCCCTACAGATGAAGGAAAGAACTAGTTTTTCCTATATACTATTTTTCTGCCTGCTCTCTTCTTTTACTTCCCATTCTTGACCTTATCATTTTTTACATGCTTTAGTAAGACCTATCCAAAATCCAAACAACTGGAGTCCCTTCCCCTGCTATCTCTGTTTCCATGTACACCAAATATTGACTCCTCATGTATCACTAATGTTTCATTTTCCATTAACCCTTCAGCTCATTTCAACTAGGGTCGAAAGACTTAGCAAGCAAAGTAAAAAGTACTAGTTAAATATACACATAATGTTTAGTAAAGTATGTTTCGAATACTGCATGCATTTTATCCGGCAATCCTAATTTCCCATACCTCTTCCACCAGGAGCCAAAACTGCGCTCGTGATGCCTTTGGTGCTTATCCAACTTCCTTAGAAACAAAGAAAGCCCCCTTACCCATCTGGAACAGAGAGTGTTAGGTAATTAACACTTTGTGGGAATAGCTATCCTCAATGACAGATCCCAGTTCTCGTGCCCCTTCCACTGGTTAATTTTAAATGTGTGATTTTCTTAATTTCCAAGAATTGCACCATGGGATTAAGCTCTAGAGTGGTAGCTGGTTTAAGCAATGCACCTTATACTGGCTACATTCTCTTCCCTGTATCCTTTCCATGCTGTTCTGCCAGTATTCCTAGCTCTTCCCAAATAAACTACTTGTACTTAAATCTTTGACTCAGTCGATTTCTGGGAGAAACCAGAGAAAGGCTCAAGTCTGTTCCTATCTCACTCTTCAGTCTATCTTCTGCTCTTGATGATCTCTTCACTTCCACGGCTTTACCAACTTTGTACGGATAAATTAGTATTTTCCAAAAATTTCCAAACATTTTCCAAAATTTTATCTCCAGCTCATTCTTTCTTTCAGGTTTATAAAACATATTTGACATCCATGTGGATTACTCTTGAACATCTCAAAATTAACATGTTCAATTTTTCCCCTTTCCTTATTTATGTTCTTCCTTTAATCTCCCCTCTTTCAATAAATAGCTTTCCTACCTACCTAGTTTTTCCTGGGGCGGGGGGAGGGTGTTTGTTTGTTTGTGTGTTTGTTTTGCAGTAGGTTAAGAAGAGGCATTCTTAACAGTTTCCATTCTCTCACCTATATAGCTAATCTGTAACCACGCCTCAGAGACTACCTCCAAAGTCTATTTGTAATAGGCCCACTGTTCCCTCATGATTACTGTTACCTTAGCCCTGCCACCATATTCTCTTACATTGGAATTCTGCAAATTTCTGCAGCTAGTCTTTCCTCTATTTTTGACCTCTTCCAATCCATTATCCACAGAATAGACAAGTGATACTGTAAAAATATAAATTAAGTTTTGTATTACTCTGCTTGTAAGACTTCACTGGCTTCCTATTTTCTTTTAAATGGAGTTCAACTCCTTAACTTGAACTGTAAGGCCAAACCTGGATGATCTCCAACCCAAATATGGCCACTCTTGTGGGGCCATTATCACTCTGACACACCAGTTTTCTTTAAATTAGTTGACTTTAATGCTATTTGAATTTCATGCTATTCCTGACGGGTAACGTTCTGTTTCATCAACTCAGTCTTCTCTAATTTAACTAGTTTTTTTTCTCAAAATTGTACCACAACCTGTAATTATATATTTTTACAATTAGTTATTAAATGTCTTTCTTCCCTATCAGAATGTAACCTCCATGAAGATAAAGGCCATGCCTATTTTGTTCCATACTGCCAACGTAATGACCCGGTACACAATTGTGTGTCTGTTTTGTGGTACAGCTCAACAACTGATTGAATACACTGAAAGATTCAGAATATATGTGATAAACTGTACATATTCAAGCGTTTTAACTCATTTACTCTTTCCAACTATATAGAATCTAAGGGAAGCCACAACATCTAACCTTATTGAGCTTCCATTAGCTTACTTCCCTTTTGATTTTCATAACCTAAGCATCATTATAACCATTTTAAAGACCAAGAAAATGAATCTCAGAGATGCTGAAAAAGATTCTGGCTCATACAAATCTAATAAGGATTATAACTGTCAGAGCTGGAATTAAAATATAGGGCCTCAAAATCTTTTGCCAGTAATACTCTAAAAGTTTCATTGAATGATGTTATGTCAACTTGGTACTAGAACTGATCTCAGAATTTTTTTTATTACTTTTTTTGGATCTCAGAGATTTTAGAATCTATTAAATCTAAATAAATTTTGGTAAGTAAGCAACAACTTTATAAAATATTATTCTCAGCAACTTTCCTAATGTTTTTCATAATGAAAACTTCCAGGAATAAGATGTTATTGCTCATCTGTTAAAATATGTAATAATCGTAGACTGACACTACCTTCTCAGCAGATATTTATAGCAACATAGAAAACCACCCTGTGTCAGGAGAAACAAAATTATCACAACGCCTATGGTCCCTAAACCCAGGTAGCATGCAATTTTTCTCCACACTTAGTAGTGTGGGGCATTGGGCAAGTTACTTATTCTCTCTTTACATTTGTTAAATCTCCCATAACATGTGGATGATAATAGTATTCACCTCATGAGGGTAATTGTGAGAAATATATAAATTTATGCATATAGAATGCTTAAGACAGTTCTTGGCACATAATAAGTGCACAATAAATATTAACATTAATTATCTACCTCTGAAAATACGCTGTTAATAGTTTTTCACCTGTTAATTTAATTAGCCATTATTAGTCACCAACATACTAGATTTTTAAAATCTATTTTAAAGGCAGATAGAATGAATAAGAAATTTTTTTTTTTTTAATTTTTTTTTTCAACGTTTATTTATTTTTGGGACAGAGAGAGACAGAGCATGAACGGGGGAGGGGCAGAGAGAGAGGGAGACACAGAATCAGAAACAGGCTCCAGGCTCTGAGCCATCAGCCCAGAGCCCGACGCAGGGCTCGAACTCCCGGACCGCGAGATCGTGACCTGGCTGAAGTCGGACGCCCAACCGACTGCGCCACCCAGGCGCCCCATGAATAAGAAATTTCAGATGTTGACAGTTGCCATGAATAAAATGAGACAGGCAAACGAATTTGCTTTCCATTAATTCTATATTAACTTTAATTGAAGTAAACTCCATATCTATCATTTGATTTGGGCCTTTCAATCTAACAGAGGAATATGCTAATATTGGTATTTACCATTAGACTATTCTTTTAATTTTTAGTTTGCTCATTATTCTCAGTTATCTCATAATTTTCACTTAATGTTAAAAAGAACATATACTTTGTTCTAGCTGCAAAAACCATTGGAATTTTGATCCAAGTTGATAATCACACCCACCTGCATTTTGTTCTGAATGTCTTTAAGACAAAATAAAACCCATTTGGTCTGGTTAAATGTATTTACAAATTCAAATAACTCAAGTGTTTTGTGTTTCAATTAAACCATCTAGACCACTTGATGTCTGAGGGAGTAGGCTGCAGTGACCAGATGCTTCATCCTTGGGTACACATATCCTTTGCGCCATCCTCTTGTCTGTCCTAAGGGGAGGAGGAGGAGAGAGTGTGCATTTACATAGTATCAGAAACAAACTTTAATTTGACTGCACAGAGAGTTTATCTTGAATACTTAATTATTTATTCCCATACTGAAATCATTCTTATCAGACAGAAAGTGTTAGTAAGTAACCCATAGGGGGGAAATAAAATTTGCCTTAGAAAAATTTTCTTATGACTTCTCTTGTTCTCTTCCTGCATCCAACATAAATGGAAAGCAATTGGTCTGAGCTATGCATTCCCTCACTGCACAAAATAGGCACTAAATGTGTCTAAAAAGCCGCTTCATGTTTCTTCAAAATGTTTCTTCAAACAAGCAATAGGACCATGCATGCTTACACACTTCAGATAAAATTAGAGATGAACAAATGTTTTTAAAACCTGAAGATACAGACCATATAGGCTGAGATTCTATTAAAAACTGAAACCATAATTGGCCTGGGGTGGGGGGAAGATTGGAGTGCTTTCGTAGTGAGCAAAAATGACTTCTGAAAGAAAAAAGGGTCATTCATCTCCAGGAAAATTTAATTAAATTAAAAAGGAAGGCATCAAGAATTAAAATTTTACAACACATGTATTAGGAAAATACTTCTGAAAAAACATATGAAAAATTTCTTTGCATTTCATATGTCAGTGAATAACTCATTTTCCCATTCTGATTTGATAACATTTGGACGGAGTCAAAAGAAAATATAAAGTGTTCATTCGAAGTGTGAAGAGGTCATAAACTTAAACCATAAAATATTTGGAGATTTTAGTCTTTGAGGCCTGACTGCATAGTTCAGTTATGACATAATTAATCTCCTCTTAAAGAATGAAAACAATATGTATTTTAAGAAATTCTCATCTATCCAGTGGGGAGTCCTACTGTCGTGACTTTCCATTTCCTCAACTGTTCTTGTCCGTAGATTCAGGGATGTGGAAACAAATGACTTACAAAATCTTATTCTAAAGTGAAAAGAAGCATTGCCTCCTCCTGTTGGAAGCGAATGATCTCCCAGTGCGCTCCCTTCCACTCTGGTTTACATACTCAGGGACTTTGCTCTAGCTAATAATCCTTTTCTCTGCATTGTCTAAAACCGTTTTGTCACTAGTGGTTTCTTCTGCTTATAAATGTGCTCAAATTTTTTGTCATAACTATTAAAAAAGTTCTCTTTTGATATGTCTCTTCCTCGATAAACATAAAGCTTAAATGCCTGCCAGTCTTTTGAGGCCACTTCTAAGTATTGCTATTCAGCTTTCTCCCCTTCCTTATTTCCCAAATCTCTCCTTCACTGGGTACAATCTGGTAACATTTTTCCAAGTCACTAAAGTTGCTTTGCTAAGATCATTAACAATTCTAATTGCTGACTACAAAAACCAGATTTTAGTGAATATCCTGACCCCTGCCCAGCTAAAATGCTAAGAAGATGTTCAAGTTGTTTTCAACAAACAAATCAACCACCCATTTTGGAGCTGGTTTGTAAGCGACGTGACATCAATCAATCAATCCTTCTGTTTTCTCCTATAATCCATTTTGTGTTGTGACAGTAAGTGAGTACAGAAAAAGAAGAGTCTAATGTGATTTTCATTGTTCCTTCCTTGACCAATTAAAGTATGCGATTACTTTACCTTGCTGTACTTCATATTCATAGCATCATTTACATTATTAAACAATACCATATTAAACACCAAATATCATATGATGTAAGCATTTAAAACAGTAAAATAAGTAGGTCAGCAGGAAATCAACACATTAAAGGAACTGGTAACAGCCTTTAAAAGATGAATGTTTCATAGTCTTTAAAGTCTGTTTAATTTTTCCTTCATCAATTCCTATTCTTATAACATCTTCATTAATGATTAATTAAAAATTACTTCAAGAAAAAAATGGGCATTAAGAGAAAATCTGAAAGGCTGTATAGTGTATAAATTGTTTTATCCCTTAAATACAAAATTTAATTTCATTCTAGTCCCATGAATATGGAAAAATGTTTCATGTAAATAAGAGTAAACTACCAGATATAACAAGGATCTATTAATATCACCCAAAGAGAACTAAAATTATGAAAAAAAGTTTACTTAATTATGATATATATATACACACACATACACACACATATGCATATTTCATGCAAATTTAGAAAGTCAGATAGATTTAACCAATCAAAACAGAAGATGTTTGGCTCTAAGACATGTCTCTGGTTCATAGCTTCAGTTTGATCTATTTTAAGACAAAACTGCTATATGCTGTTATTTATTTCCAGGTGCAATAAAATCCATTTAATTTGAAGACTAATTAAAGTAGAGAAACCTAATGACAAGGAGTAAACTAATGCTCTACCAATCAAACTAGGGACTGACACAGACTGCCAAAAACAACAGAGAACACTCAGTAAGGGAAAATGTCAGCATTGATATTAAACATTTATACATAGCTTGTTACTGTCGTAAGTCATGAAATTAAAGGACGTAACTTAACATTTGACCCTAAGCCATATTAATTAAGCCTACAGTTGATATTTTCCTCTAAAACAGTTAACTTATTAAATTGTGTCAGTAAAAATGACCACTTAATAATTCTTTTGTACTTGTTTTACGTATATGTTTCAGAGCACATGAATAACCTTACAAAAAATTAGGGATAAATTAGAAAAGTTATTTATGCCCTTTCTGCTCATCTATGATTAATTTCCAATGAAATACTTTGATATAAGCTGTGGTACTATCAACTTTTTAAGATCAATTTAAATTTTTTGTTTATTTTTGTCCCAGAGATAAATGAGATAATGAAGGTTTGACTTACCTTCTACTTGGACAAATGTGACACATTATGCCAAAATTATTTAAATGCTTAAAGACCAAAATGCTACTGAAGATGAAATATCTCCTTGAATGCAAATTTCTCCTATTTTTTAGGATTTGTGAAACTAAAAATAAGTTTATGCAATTCAAAATTTTCTGACTTCTATTGCCAATACTATGTATGCATTACAATTTAGAGTGATCAAGCTTAACCTTTAAATTCTAGGTAGCAGATATTATTGACTAAGCTGAAGAATGTGTTTTTTATTTTTTTAATGTTTATTTTTGATAGAGAGAGAGAGAGAGAGAGAGACAGAGGGCAAGCGGGGGAGGGGCAGAGAGATGGAGACACAGAATCCGAAGCGGGCTCCAGGCTCCGAGCTGTCAGCACACAGCCCAACGCAGGGCTCAAACCCACAAACCGCAAGATCATGACCTGAGCCGAAGTCGGACGCTTAACCAACTGAACCACCCAGGCACCCACAAAGAATGTTTTTTTAAAACTGAAGATTAAAGCCTTGGGCCGCTTTCTGTCAGAAATTTACTCACTTTACAACACTTATCACATGTCGTTTGCTTTATACTAAAGATGATATAGAAAGTAGTACAGATACACAGCAGTGATTCAGATAATAACTGTTTTCCTTATATTAATGATTGAGTTGTTAAAAAGAAAATCACAGGCCCCAAATGGCATCACTTAGGCTGAGTCACCAACTCAGGGCTTAACACCTTAATGCAATTGCAGTTTCAACCACCCCCAGAAATATGTCTTAATTCTTCAGTCAAGAATTTTCTGATCAGCACCAGTGAGGTAATCTGTCACATGGGCCCTCTCCTTCTACCAAAGTAAGATGAAGTAATCTGCCTGAAAAGATCATCTGTTCTTCCCTTTAAAGGAAAGAGGCCTTGTCTAGAATAATCCTTTTCTTCTGCTAATAACTTTCTTGCCCTACTCTTCTTCCTGCAAAAAGTTTCCATTTTGTACAGCTCCCTAGGGCTCCCTTCTACTTGCTAGATGGGGTGCCGCTGGATTCATTAATCACTTAATGAAGCCAATCAGATCTTCAAAATCACTAGAATTTTGTTTTTTAACAGATTTGGTGGCAGTGGTAAGATTTGAAGTAAACTTCTGGCAGCATTTGGGGACAAGAAACAGGTGTGGCACCCTGTGAACTCTTCTGAGTTCATTGTCTTTCTTGCCATTTCTGAGGGCCGTCGGTAAGTCACTCTAGGTTTGAGCTCCATTCCTTTTGTATTTGAGCTACTGATCTTCTTGGCCTTCCAGTCCAGGGTTAACAGGTTAGTTTAGACTGACTGGAGGCTCTAATAGACTGCCAGTCCTTAGCCTGTGGTTTAATCTGCAATTCCACATTGGAATAACTTCTCCAGTTCCAGTCCACCATCCCCATTTACTGGGGTTTGCTGGTTGGTCCCTTCCCCATTTCCAGCCTGTAGTGTCCCTGCTTGGAGTTGGCTGATTTAGTCCACAGCAGGAATTCCTGGCGGCGCTCACAGTCTTTTCTTGGCCAGTCTGCAGTGACATCTTTTGGTTACTGCTGGTATGTTGAGGTACGTGTTTGTTTGTCTGGTTTTGTATAAATAATGGCTATTGTTAAGAGGGATATCAGAGGCCTAAAAGCCTCCAAAAATGGTGGGTATGAGTCTACCATTTTTTTTTAAGCATATTTATTTGAGAGAGAGCACATGCGAGCACATGACAGGGGGCAGGGAAGAGAGAGAGGGAGAGAGAGAATCTAAAGCAGGCTATGGCTATGTGCTGTCAGCACGGAGCCCGACACAGGGCTCGAACTCACAAACTGTGAGATCATGAGTGATCTGAGCTGATATCAGGAGTCAGCCACTTACATGACTGAGCCATCCAGGTGCCTGGAGTCTACCATTTAAAGGTTGTTAGAGTGCTTACCACCTAACTCAAAGACTGCCATGTTAGGAAGAGTTGGTTATGCAATGGGCTAGATTGCCAACAGGTCACCACCATCAAAGTTTCCATGTGGTGAGGCGCAGTGCAAAGCACCCACAAATCCCAACCCTAGGGCAAGTACCTTTAGGTATTAGTTTGGCTTTAAGAAACCCAACGTCTAGCTAAAAGAAATGAGATCCTTTATATTCAGAGAGTTGAGAGTGCCACATTCCAGCATACCTGCTTATTTTATGTCAAAGAACGATAGTCCTGGAAGTTGCAGATATGTAGCAAGATAAAACAACAACAATATAACGTGAACTTACAATGGCCATTTTGGGGAGCATTCAAATTAGGTAACATTATTTACGAAGTGCCCTTGAAGGCAAGGGTTCCCAAAGTAAATGGAATAGGATCCCTGTTTTAACTGACAAAGAGAAGCCTCCAAAAGGTTTCAAAATTCCAAAACAGTTTCATTACAAAGATTCACTGCAAAAAGCTAATTAAAAAAATTAAAGAGAAAGACACCTAAAAATTAAAGACCAGAAGACTGATGTAACTCCTACTGCTTCCCTCTATCTTTTGAGCACTCCTCCTATTGAACCTTTGTTTAAACTGTCTTTCCACTTCTAAAGAGACTTTCAGACGGTGACCTTTTAGAATAGGACCATTGGAGGCTACTGGAGATCCTCTTCAGGTATCTTTCACTGATTGGTCAAAGGCCAAACTAAGGACCACAGTTAAGGAATTTCTTAAACCTAGGGAGGACAGAGAAGTGTTTTTGTAAACAAAATACCTCCTGAGAGGTTGAGAAAGGGAAATAAGATTTCAAATTGTCCCTTCCTCTCCAAATCCAGAGCCATTGGTTACTGATTTTTTCCCTCCTGAAAATAAGTATTTCCTTCTTGCTTGTTTCTTCATCCCATGTCTCCAAAACAGGGCTTAATTTATGACATGCAAGTTGTGGATTGTTTCTCTATCTTTAAGAATGACTCTAGATCTAGGGTGCCTGGGTGGCTCAGTCGGTTAGGTGTCCAACTTCAGCTCAAGTCATGATCTCATGGTTTGTGGGTTTGAGCCCCGAGTCAGACTCTGTGCTGACAGCTTGGAGCCTGGAGTCTGCTTCAGATTCTGTGTCTCCCTCTCTCTCTGCCCCTCCCCTGCTCACACTCTGTCTCTGTCTCTCTCTCAAAAATAAATAAACATAAAAAAATAAATAAAAAAACAAAAAGAATGACTCTAGATCTTATGAAGATAGTATCTTTTGCACACTCATTGATGACAGCTCTTGAGTCCATAATGTTGCTTAATACTCCCAGAAAAATTTACTCTTTGTCTTGGATGAAACCCAGCAAGATATTAGAAAGGATTTAATAACTGTGATCAGAAATTTGGCCAAATTGGAAGCCAATGTTCAGAGCCTGATACAATTTTATTGATTTTTTTTTCTTTTTATGTCTTCTCCCCTAAGCTCAATGTACCAGAGGAAAAAACATTCTCATCAGTCAGTGGATGGATCTGATTCAAGTGACAAAATAATTCTTTGAGGAATTAAAAATAACTATCCTTGTTTTACAAACCTAGTCTTTATAGGACCAGAGGTATGATTCCAGAAACAATTCAGAGACAACCCATCCTCTTACCAATTCCAAAACCTCTCCTATTTATCTCAAAAAGCTTCTGAGTATTATAAAAATTGTGGCCTTGAGAGAACAAAAGTCCCTCTAAGAGGACTTTGCTTTTTTTCCCCTATGCATTAAAGTATAATTGTTTAATGTCCTACCTGGTCTTCTCCAACAACTATCTAACATCTCTTTTCAATGCAAACTTTAGGGAGATCATGCTTTTTTTCTTTTTTTTTTTTTTAATAGTTGACACACTGTTACATTAGTTTCAGGTGTACAACATAGTGATTCTACAAGTCTATAGATTATGCTCTGCTCACAAATGTAGCTACAATCTGTCACCATCACACCATTAAAATACCATTGACTATATACCCTATGCTGTACATTTTATTCCAATGAGTTAGTCACTTTATAATTGGAAGTCTTTATCTTCTACTCCCCTTTACCCATTTTGCCCATCCCTCAGCACTTCTTCCTTTTGATAACCATTAGTTCTCTGTATTTATGCATTTGTTTCTACTTTGTTTATTTTACATTTGTTTTTTTTTTTTTTTAAGTTCTATACATAAGTGAAACCATATGGTGTTTCTCTTTCTCTGACTTATTTCACTTAGCATAACAACCTCTAGGTTCATCTCGGTTGTTGCAAATGACAAGATGTCCTCCTTTTTATGGTGGCATAATATTCTCTCTATATGTAATATCATCTTTATCCATTCATCTATAGATGAACACTTGGGTTGCTTCTACATCTTGACTATTGTCAATAATGCTACAATAAGCAAAAGGGTGCATATATCTTTTCAAATGAAGTGTCTTCTTTTTCTTTTGGTAATTTCCCATCAGTAGAGTTATTGGATCATAAGTTATTTCTATTTTTAACTTTTGAGGAGCCTCCCTACTCTTTTACACAGTGTCTGCACCAAATTACATCCTCACCAACAGTGCAGAGGTTTCTCTTTTCTCCACTTCCTCACCAGCACTTGTTATTTCTTGTCTTTTTGATTCCAGCCATTCTGAAATGTGTAAAGTCATATCTCATTGTGGTTCTGATTTGCATTTCCCTGGTGATAGGTAATGTTGAACATTTTTTCATGTATCTGCTGTCAATCTGTGTCTTCTTTGGAAAAAAGTCTATGCAGGTCCTTTGCTCATTTTTTAAATCAAATTATTCTTTTTTTTAGTGTTAAGTTGAATGAGTTTTTCTATATTTTGGATATTAACCCCTTACTGGATATATCATTTGCAAATATCTTCTCTCATTAAGTAAGCTGTCTTCATTTTGTTGATAGTCTGCTGTGCAAAAGTTTTTTTATTTTGATGTAGTCCCAATAGTTTATCTTTGCTTTTATTTCCCTTGACTGAGGGGACATATCTAGAAAAATGCTGCTAAGACTGATGTCAAAGAAATTACTGCCAGTTTTGCTCTAGGAGTTTTATGGTTTTAGGACTCAAACTTTTATGTTAAATCTATTGTGAGTTTACTTTTATATACGGTGTAAGAAAGTGGCACAGTTTTCCCAACACCATTTGTCGAAGAGACTGTCTTTTCCATATTGCATATTCTTGCCTCCATTGTCATTGATTAACGATATAGGTGTGGGTTTACTTCTGGGCTTTCTCTCCTATATTACATATCTATGCGACACTATGATATTGTTTCGATTACTGTAGCTTTTACTATATCTTAAAATTTGGGATTGTGATACCTTCAGCTTTGTTCTTCCTTCTCAAAATTACTTTGGCTATTAGAGGTCTTATTTCTGGATCATTAGTTCTAGTTCTGTGAAAAATGCTGTTGGTATTTAGACAGAGAGTCTAAATACCCATGAGTATGGAATATCTTTCCATTTGTTTGTGTCCTCTTCAATTTCATCAGTGCTTAGTAGTTTTCAACAGGTAAGTCTTTCACCTTGGTTAAATTTATTCCTAGGTATTTTATTCTTTTTGGTACATTGTAAATGGGAATGTTTTCTTAATTTTTCTTTCTGCTACTTTTTTATTAGTGTATAGGAATGCAACATGTTTCTGTATATTAATATTATATCCTGAAAGGAGTCATTATAGTTTTCTATTTATAATATCATGTCATCTGCAAATAGTGACAGTTTTACTTCTTCCTTACCAAGACAGATGCCTTTTTTTCTTGTAAGACTGTTGTGGTTACAAATTTCAGTACTATGTTGAATAAAAGTGGCAAGAGTGGATACACTTGTCTTGTTCCTTATCTTAGTGAAAAATGAACGTCTTCTTTTCTATTGAGCATAATGTTAAGTTGTGGGTTTTTCATATGTGGACTTTATTATGTTAAGATATATTCCCTCTAAGCAAACTTTGTTTTTATCATGACAAGATATTTAATTTTGTTAAATGTTTCTATATCTACTGAGATGATCATATGATTTTTATCTCTTGTTTTCTCGATGTGGTGTTGTATCACATTGATTTTCAAGTACTGAACCATTCTTGTATCTCTGAAATAAATCCCACTTGAGCATGGTGAATGATTGTTTTAATGTATTGTTGAGTTCAGATTGCTAATATTTCATTGATGATTTTTGCATCTATGTTCATCAACGATGTTGGCCTATATACAGCTTTAGGTTTGTTGTTGTTGTTGTTGTTGTTGTTGTTGTTGTTGTTTTTGTATTCTTTATCTCATTTTGGTATCAGGGTAATTCTGGCCTTATAGAATGGTTTTGAAAGACTTCCTTCATCTTATTTTTTTGGAAGGGTTTGAGGAGAAGAGGAATTAACATCTTTAAATGTTTGGTAGAATTCTCTTGCGAATCCATCCAGTTCCATTTGTTTGTTTTTTTTTATTACATTTTGTTACTAGTAGTCTGTTCAGATTTTCTATTTCTGATTTAGTTTTGGAAGATTGTATATTTCTAGAAATGTATCATTTCTTCTAGGTTTCTTCTATGTCCAATTTGTTGGCATATAATTTTTCATAGTATTTTCTTATAGTCCTTTGTATTTGTCTGGTGTCAGTTATTTCCCCTTTTCTTATTTTATCTGAGTCCTCTTTTATCTTGAAAAGTCTGGCTAAAGATTTATCAATTCAATAATCTTTCAAAGAAATATTTCTTGGTTTTATTGACTTTCATATGAGTTATTAGTCCCTATTTCTGCTCTAATATTCATTAATTTTTTTCTACTAGTATCGGACATATTTTTCCTATTTCTTTTAGGTACAAAGTTAGGTTGTTCATTTGAGATCTTCATTTCTTAAGGTAGGCCTGTATCGCTATAGTTCCCTGTTAGAACTGCTTTTGCTAAGAACTGAAGATTTTGGACTGTTATTTTTTGTCTCCACATAATTTTTTTTGTTTTTGATTCACTAGTTATTTAGTATCATGTTGTTTAGCCTACATGTATTTGTGGATTTTCTTGTAATTGATATCTAGCTTCATACTGATGTAGTCAGAAAAGATGCTTGATATGATTTCAGTCTTCTTAAATTTATTGAGATTTGTTTTGTGACCTAAAATGTGATCTGTCCTGGATAATGTTGCATGGGCACTTGAAAAAAATATGTATTCTGATGATTCTGTTTTAGGATGTAATGTTCTATTTGTGTATGTTAGGTCCATGTGATCTAATATGTTCCTTAAAGCCCCAGTGTTTCTTATTTTCTAACTGGATAATATATCTGTGATGCAAATGGAGCATTAAAGCAAAAGTTAACAGACACAAAGGAAAAAAAATGATAGTAATACAATAATAGTAGGGGACTTTATGTATTTAGGTGCCTTGTTGGATGCATAGATATTTACTGTTGTTATGTCCTCTTGTCGAATTGATCCTTTCACTATTGAATGCCTTCCGTCTATTGTTACATACTTTTTTTTAAAGTTTATTTATTTTGAGAGAGGGGCAGGGACAGAGAGAGGGAGAGAGAGAATCCCAAGCAGCCTCCACACTGTCAGTACAAAGCCTGATGCAGGGCTCAATCTAATGAACTGTGGGATCATGATCTGAACTGAAATCAAGAGTCAGATGCCTATTTATTTATTTATTTTTTGCTTCCATTTCCAAGGTAAATGTTTTTCTATCCCTTTACTTTCAGTCTATATGCAGTCAAACCTAAAGACATATACAGATAGGTATTGTTTTTTAATCCATTCTACTACTTCAGTATCTTGATTGGAGCACTTAAACCATTTACATTTAAAATAATTATTGAGTTATATACTTATTGCCATTTTGTTAACTGTCTTCTGGTTGTAGTTCCCTGTTCCTTCCTTCTTCTCTTCTCTTGTTCTCCTCCCCTGTGGTTTGATGGATTTCTTTAGTGTATCTGTTATAAGTTTTTGATTTGTGGTTACCATTGAGTTCATATATAACATCCTATGTGTATAGCAGTGATAATAGGTTGACAGGTTCAAACACATTTTAGGACTGAAGTTTTACCCCCCTCGTTCATATTTTATGTATATGTCATATTTTATGTCATTTTACTTTGTGTATCACTTGACGATTTTTTATAGATATAGCTGATTTTACTACTTTTGTGTTTTAACCTCCATATCGGCCTTATGAGTGATTAATCTACTACTTTAGGTTTTTGTGAATATTTTCTTTATACCTTTTCTTTTAGTTATGGCCTTTCATTTCCACTTGAATAATCCCCTTTCTTTTCAGACCAGTTTAGTGGTGATGAACTGCTTCAACTCTTGTTTGTCTGGGAAACTCGTTACTTGGCAAAATTATCATTCAGCATTGAGGAAGAGATAGAGTATTCTTGGTTGAGTAGTACTTTGAATATATCACGCGGCTCCATTTTGGCCTGAACGTTTCTGCTGAAAACCCAGCTGATTGCCTTATGGGGGTTTCCCTTGTATGTAACCGTTTGCTTTTCTTGTGCTGCTTTTAACATTCTCTGTTATTACTTTTTACCATTTTAATTATCAGGTATCTTGAGGTGGATCTTCCTGGATTCATTTTGTTAGGGGGTCTCTGTGATCCCTGGACCTGGGTGTCTGTTTCCTTTTCCAGGAAGGGAAATTTTCAGCTGTTCTTCAAATAATTGTCTGCTCTTGTCTCTCATTCTCCTCCTTCTGGGACCCCTATAATGCAAATGTTATTACTCTTGGTGATGTTACAGGGTTCCCTTAATATATTCTTTTTTTTTTTCCTTTTTGCTGTTCACTTGATTGCTTTCCATTACCCTGTCTTCCATATTGCTGATCCATTCTTTTACATTCTCTAATCTGTTGTTAAATTCTCTGTAGTGTATTTTTCATTTCAGTTATTGAATTCTTCAGCTCCGAATGGCTCTTTTTTCTATTTTCTGTCTCTTTGTTGAAGTTTTCACTGAGATCATCCACTCCTCTCAAGTCCCATAAGTATCTTTATGACCATTAATTTGAACTCTTTATCAGGCATGTTGCTGACCTTCATTTTGTAGCTCTTTTACTGTTATTTTGTCTTGTTCTTTCATTTGAAACATATTCCTTTCGTCTCATCATGTTGTCTGTTCCTATGTATTAGGGTTAGGGTTAGTATTAGGGTCAGCTATATCTTGAATGTACTGTCCTTGTGTAGAAAACGTCCTGTGGTGCCCAGATAGCCTAATCCCTCCTGGTCACCAGCCCTGGTGTGGGCTGCATACACCCTCCTATTGTGGCTGAGTCATGACTACCTTTAGCCCAACTGGCTGTAATAAAGCTCTTTACTTGTTGTGGGCACCCTGCACAAAGTTTGCTCCTCAAACTGTTGAACGGTCCAACAGAGGCTGCCATAGGCTCATTGGTGGGCAGGGTCAGTAGTCAACATAGTTGTCTGTAATCAGTCTCACTGCCACAACTGCAGGTCGACGGAAGGGCAGAGCTGCTAATAGGCCCTGCTGGAGAAACAGTGGGTGTGCTGGCATACAGGGTTGTCCTCCCCCTCCTCAGGGTAGGAGTCATTTTGTAGTGGCACTGGTCTTGGCCAGAGCTGCCTGACAAGCCACTTTGGAGGAATGGTGGGCAGGTCACACAGTGCTAGCAAGGTAGATGAAGAGTTTTAGCACTGGCTCCCACAAATGTCCAGCTATGTAGTCTGGGTAGGGGAAGAGAAAGGGTGCCCAGAGAAATCATATTCCCAGAGAAATTTTCCTGCAGATTCTTACCCTTCTGGCGTGCATTCTAAGATCTGGCAATAAATTCCCTTCCTATACATCCCAGGCACTTTTTAAGCAGTTTTTCTGTGTTGTGCTAAGTTATTCAGTATGCTGGCTCTTCAAGGTGGGGACTCAGTTTTCTATTGCCCTCCAGCTCTTCTGGAGTCAAGCCCCACAGGTTTTCAGAGCCAGACATTATGGGGACTTATCTTCCCAGTGCTGGTCCCAGGTAGTTCTGGTGCCCAATCTTCTTGCTTCTGCATGCTTGTTCTTCAACAACTGTTTGTGGTTGCTTGCACTGGGGATTCGGTGCCCAACCTCATTTCAGCCCCTCCTGCTCTTTTGGATGTGGCCCTCTCTCTATAACTAGCTGTGGAAGATCTGTTCTGCCAGGCTTCAGGTCATTTTCAGAAGTAGTTTATAAATTTAGTTGTTATCTTGATGTGTCCCTGAGATGACATGAGCTCAGGACCCTCCTACTCTGCAATTTTCCTGCTACTCTCTGAAATTTGAGTCTTTTTAAAGGCACTATGATGGGTAGAAGAGTGTAAAAACTGAAAAATGAGGTTTCTCAGGGAGCTCGAAAGATCCAAGCAGCCATTCTGGATTTTCCATAGCCCTGACTGTTCTTTAACCTAGAGTAACTGTTTACCTATCTTAATTTCTGATCCAGGAGCAGATTATTCCCATGTTGCAAGGATGTCAGGATGGCAATCGTCTGGCAATTAAGGGTTTCTTTCTTTCTTTCTTTCTCTTTCTTTCTTTCTTTCTTTCTGTATTTATGCGATTATGTATTTGGTGAAGCAGAATGTGGCACATGTGGATGAAGTTCAATTTTGCAAATGCAAATATAAAGAAGCCTTAGTATCACTTATGTAAATTGCATGGGACATATTGTCAAATATCAAATAAGCCTAATTGGTTTACAAATCGTTTAGTATATTCCAGGTAAAAATATTTTTAAAAGGGTTTTTTTTTTTTAATTTTTTTTTTTCAACGTTTATTTATTTTTGGGACAGAGAGAGACAGAGCATGAACGGGGGAGGGGCAGAGAGAGAGGGAGACACAGAATCGGAAACAGGCTCCAGGCCATCAGCCCAGAGCCTGACGCGGGGC
>NW_024412394.1:51606042-51689865 GCF_014898765.1 Herpailurus yagouaroundi | reverse complement strand
AAGCCTTAGTATCACTTATGTAAATTGCATGGGACATATTGTCAAATATCAAATAAGCCTAATTGGTTTACAAATCGTTTAGTATATTCCAGGTAAAAATATTTTTAAAAGGGTTTTTTTTTTTTAATTTTTTTTTTTCAACGTTTATTTATTTTTGGGACAGAGAGAGACAGAGCATGAACGGGGGAGGGGCAGAGAGAGAGGGAGACACAGAATCGCAAACAGGCTCCAGGCTCCAAGCCATCAGCCCAGAGCCTGACGCTGGGCTCGAACTCACGGACCGTGAGATCGTGACCTGGCTGAAGTCGGACGCTTAACCGACTGCGCCACCCAGGCACCCCATATTTTTAAAAGGGTTTTAAAGCACTTGATCAAACAGAATGGTAGATCATCATGAACTCTGATTATGAAAGTTTACCTTTAAAATATTATCAAAAGCAAGCAAAAGTCCAGGAAACTTTTCCTTTTAACTGAGAAAAAAAAAAACAAAAAAAAACAAATTCTAAATTTGTACCGGCTTACTTTTGATTTTAAAATGAATTTTTAAATAAATTCATTTTAATTTTGGCCAGCTTAACTACACATTAAAATTCCTTTTCAAATATTCCTTTTCTACAAACCTTCTACAACTGTTTTTTTCCTACATTTTTGTTTTATCCTATATCTTCCCTCTTTAAACAACCAGACTTATTTTAGGACAAAATTATTCTTTGCCCTCAACAAAAAAAATGCATCTCCATTTCTTATACCCTTTGTTACTGAAAACACATCACACTCTTCTGGGACACGGAGATGTTTTTCTTATTATTTCTGGTAGATTTAATGGCATATATTACTTAGAATTCTTAAACCTTAGAACCTTAATTTCTACTGAAAACTAAGAAGTAACCAACTCTGAACTGTTATACCAGCATTCTTTAAATTTATATACTTATGAATATACTTCATAATTTCTAGAAGCATGTTTTTTTCCAATGTAACAAAAAACAGACCCCCCCCTTTTTTTTTTTTAGTTTCTGTGTAATAAGAAGCCAACAGTAGATAAACTTATTTTGAGTAATTAACGCTTCAGTATTTTTTCTCATTATGAAATGATTTAGATATTTGATGAATTTAACTACTCATCATTTAACCTAACTCAGAGAAACTTCAAGGTTTTAGGTTACCAGAAAGATTTTGAAAAACTATTTAAGTCGACATAAATATTGATAAAAGTACATTTATACAAACTTTTATCTTGCTTACGTCTATTTAATTCACTTGTTCTTAATAATTAAGTTTTTGTAGGTAAAGTCAGCCATTATGCCAAGCTATTATTTTATTGTTGACAGATCTTGCATAAGATAACATAAACTTATTTGGCTAGTAAACACTGGTAAAAGTTTTATATTTAATGTTGACAACTCTAAAGACACGTAAGCTTTAATTAGACGTTCAATCTTAATCTGGCTTTCATATCAAGTATTTTTTGAGATCACATGAGCTTACTGAATAACATTTGGGTCAGTATCTATATTTCTGATGGTTTTAGAGTGCCTAATCCTTACAGGTGCTTGCCTTCAAGCCAACTAAACAGAACTCTTGTACAAACTAAATCTAGTAATACCACCCAGGGGGAGAAAATACTGCATATCTACACACATGAACATACAGACAGAATTCAGCTACCTTACTGCCTCTGTGTAAAAATTACTGCCATTAAATATATACAAAATTCATTAATTATAAAAATTCAGTGTGAATTTATTTTTCAGGTAGATGGATAAGTTAGGATTATCTGTCGAGATGCCTAAAGCTTTTACTAATATTTGTGAAGACACTTAAGATTTGTATTTGTCCTTACCAAGTCAAGTTCTGAATGACCTTTCTCCTCTTTTATTTGTATTTATTTACTTTAAGAATTACTTCCCTGGGGTTCCAGTCCAAGGTAGCAATGCAGGAAGACCCTGAACTCAAACCCTTCTAGACATACCAAATCTAAACCTATCTGCAGAGTAATGCCTCCTGAAGAAGTACTGAGGGCTGACAGAAAAGCTTCTGCTCAACAAAAAATAGACCACAAAGAGAGCAACATGAGAGACAGACACACAACAACAAAGGGAACACCCCTGATGCTGTGAACTGTAGTGAGGGAGATACATGTACCCTGGGGGACAGAAAGAAAAAAAAAGCCACGGATTAAAAGAGCAACCAGAATATAAAAGATCCAGCTCTAGAACTTTGTCAAACAGAGGTAGAACTGATGGAACTCTCTCTCTGGGTCTGAGGAGCTGGCAAGATCCATGGTTTACAGTTTCTCTCTATCTTAACAGTGCATACGGGAAGAGGGTCTTGATGCCATAGCAGGCCTGCTGCCTTGGCAAGCCCTTGACCATAGCCTACACTAGCTCCAGATGCCCGGGGACACAGAAACATCTACAGTTTAAGAGTAACTAGGATATAGTGGAACTATCCCAGAACCCTTCCAACTGATGGGATAGCTGCTGGAACTCTCTCCGGGTTGGAAAGGATGGTGAGCACCATAGTTTATCACAGTCTATCTTGATAACAGGCTCTGGATTTCATAGCTGACCTACCACTTCACTGAACCCTGAGTCCCTAGCCCACAGCATCCCCAACTGTCTCACTAAGGCACCTCAGCATGGTACATACTGGGACACCTCTGGTCAGCACTCACTACAGCTTTATCCATCACACCAAAGTAATACAGGCACAAAGTGCTGGAGCACTCCAGACCTGTCAAACTTTGGCTATCAACTGATTTTTCAGCAGAAACTTTGCAGGCCTGAAGGGAGTGGCATGATAAAATCAAAGTGCTGAAAGGAAGAAAAAACTACAGCTATGAACACTCTACCTGACAAGGTTATCATTCAGAATGGAAGGAGAAAGAGTTTCCCAGAAAAACAGAAAGGAGTTTTCTATCACTACACTGGTCATACAATAAATAGTAAGGGACTTATTTAAGTGGAAAATAAAGACCACAATTAGAAGAAAACTATGAATAAAGATATATAAAATACGACAACATATATCAAAATGTGGAGGGGGAAGTAAAAAACTTCTTTAGAATTATTCTGACATATATCAATCAACTTAATACAACAAAAATAAAGAGAAAGCCAAGCATAACACTACAAAAAGTCCTCAATCACAAGATAAAAGAAAGCAACAGAAAAGAACTACAGAAAAAAGAAACTAACAGAATGGCAAAAAGTACATTATACTTTTTGCTTTATACTACTTTATATGTGAATCGTATGAATATTCTAATCAAGAGATAAAGAATAGTGGAATGGATAAAAGAACAAGACCCATCTATCTGCCATGACAAGAGACCCCCTTCATACTTTCAGGCATACACACTGAAAAGTGAAAGAACAGAAAAAGAAAAAGTGCATGCAAATGGAAGGGGCAAGGGGTAGGGAAAGCCAGTGCAGTAATACTTCCATCAGGTAAAATAAACTTTAAAGACTGTAAAAAGAAACAAAGAGGGGCATTACATAATTAAAAAGGGGTCAATCCAACAAGAGGACACAACAGTTGTAAATATGTAATATCTATGCAATGCAGCATTAGAGTACCTAACTGCAGAAACCAAATATTATTAGACATAAAGGGAGAAACTGATAGTAATACAATGATAGAGGACTTTAATACAACACTTATATCAATTATTTCCAGTCAGAAAATAAGTGTCTTTGAATGACACATTAGACCAAATATATATACAGCACATTTGATCCCGAACCAGATATATACAGCACATTTGATCCAAAAACAACAGAATACACAGTATTTTCAAGTCCACATAGAACATTCTCCAGGCTAGATCACATGTTAGGCCATAAATCCCAAGACATTTAAGAAGACTGAAATCATATCATCCATATTTTCCAACCAAAGTAGTATGAAACCAGAAATTAATCACAGGAAGAAACTGAAAAAAAAAAAAAAACAAAATAAGAGGCTAAATGACAGGCTATTAAATATCCAATGGACCAATAAATAGGAAATGAAAAAACACATGGAGATAAATGAAAATGAAAACCCAACAGACCAAAATCTTTGGATTGCAGCAAAAGTAGTTCTAAGGGGGAAATTTACAGTAAGACAGTGATACACAGTGGTGCAGTTTTATTTCAAGAAACAACAAGAATCTCAAATAATGTACTAATAACAGAAAAAGAACAAAGCCTAAATTTAGTAGAAGGAAGGAAATAATAAAGATCAGAGCAGAAACAGAGACAAAAAAATAGAAAAAAATTAATGAAACAAAGAGCAGATTTTTTGAAAAGGTAAACAAAATTGATAAATCTTTAGGCAGATTCATCCAAAAAAAAAAAAGAAAAAAGAAAAGAAAGAAGACAGAAATAATATCAGGAACAAAAGAAGAGTAAAAGTAACAACCAAAAGACAGAAATTCATAAGATTATATGAGAATACTATGAAAAGTTATATGCCAACAAATTGGATACCCTAGAAGAAATTGGTAAATTAAAACATGTAAAGAGGAGTTAATACCTATTATTTTCAAACTATTTAGAATACAGAAGAGAAAGGAAAACTTCCAAGTTCATTCTGTGAGGTCAGCATTACCCTTATACCCAACTATCCAAAAATTACCAAAAAACTATAGGTCAATGTTTCTAATGAACATAAGAAATAAGAAATAAGCAACAAAATATTAGGAAACCAAATTCAACAATACATCAAAAGGATTATTCACTATGATCAAGTGGAATTTATTCTGGGGATGCAAGTGTGGTTCAATATTTACAAATCAATAAATGTAATGCATTTGTGTTAACAAGAAAAATAAAAAGCATATGATAATTCTAATAGATGCAGAAAGAGCACATGACAACATACAATATTGATTCATGATAAAAATTCAATAGACTGGGTTTGGAAAGTAACATACCTCAACATAATAAAGACCATATATGAAAAACCCACAGCTAAAAACATTACACTTGGAGAAAAATTGAAAGTGTTTCCTCTATTATGTTCAGGAACAAGACAAGGTTGTCTACCTCACCACTTTTATTCAATATTGTGCTAGAAGTCCTAGGCACAGCATTCAGACATACAAACTTCTAAGGAGTAAGTAAAACTGTTACTATTTGTAGATGACAGGATACTATAAGTAGAAAACCATAAAGACTCCCCCAAAAGGCTATTAGAATTGATAAATGAATTCAGTACAGTTGCAGGATACAAAATTAATAGACAGAAATCTACTGCATTCCTATATACTAATAACAAAGTAGAAAGAAAAATTAAGAAAACATTTCCACTTATAATTACACCAAAAAGAATAAAATACCTAGGAATAAAGTAAACTACGGAGGTGAAAGACTTATATGATGAAAACTAAGAAAACAGTGATGAAAGAAACTGATGATAGAAACACATGGAAAGATAATTCTATACTCATGGACTGGAAGAATTGATATAGTTAAAATATCCATTATCGGGGTACCTGGGTGGTTCAGTCAGCTGGGTGTCCAACTTCGGCTCAGGTCAGGATCTCATGGTCTGTGGGTTTGAGCCCCGTGTTGGGCTCTGTGCTCTCAGTTCAGAGCCTGGAGCCTGCATCGGATTCTGTGTCTCCCTCTCTCTCTGCCCCTCCCCTATTCACGTTCTGTCTCTGTCTCTCAAAAAATGAATAAACATTAAAAAAAATTAAAAAAAATCCATTGCCACCCAAAACAATCTACAGATTTATGCAATCTCTGTCTGAACACCACCAGTATTTTTCACAGAACTAAAACTAATTATCCCCAAATTTGTATGGAACAAAAGACCTCTAATAGCCAAAGAAATCTTGAGGTATCACAATCCCAGATTTTGAGATAAACCATAAGCTGCAATAATCAAAACAATATCCTACTGGAACAAAAACAGACACATAGTGAATGGAATAGGATAAAAAGCCCAGAAGTAAACCCACACCTATATGGTTAACTGATGACAATGGAGGCAAAAATCTACAATGGGGAAAAGACCGTCCTTTCAATAAATGGTTGTTGAGAAAACTTTCCTATACCTTACACAAAAATAATCTGAACTGGATTGAACATCTAAATGTGAGTCCTGAAAACATAAAACTCATAGAAGAAAACATGGGCAGTAATTTCTTTGACATCGGTCTTAGCAATTCATTTATAGATTGGTCTCTTCAGGCAAGAGAAACAAAAGCAAAAATAAATATTGGGACCACACCAAAATGAAAAGCTTTTGCACAGCAAAGAAAGCCATCAACAAAACAAAAGGTAAGCTACTTAATGACAGAAGATATTTGCAAATGACATGTTCAATAAGAGGTTAATAGCCAAAATATATAGAGAACTTATAAAACCCAATACCAAAAAATGAACAATCTGATTAAAAAATTAGTAGAGGACCTGAATAGACACAAAACCAAAGAAGACATAGATGGCCAACAAGCACATGGAAAGATGCTCAACATCATTAATCATTAGGGAAATGCAAATCAAAATAAAATGAGACACCACCTCACACCAGTCAGAATGGCTAGTATCAAAAAGATAAGAAATAACAAGTGTGGTAAGGATGTAGAGAAGGAATCCTCTTGCACTGTTGGTGGCAATGTAAACTGTCATGGCCACTGTGGAAAACAGTATAGTGATTCCCCTGAAAATTAAACATGGAAATGCCATAGGACTGAGTACTTCCACCACTGGGTATTTACCCAAGGAAAATGAAAATACTATATCCAAAAAAAAGATATAAACACTCCTATGTTATTGCAATATCACTTATAATAGTCAAGATATAGAAATAACCCAAATTTCCATCAATAGACAAATGGATAAAGAGATGTGATACACACACACACACCCACCCCCCACCCCCACCCCACCCCCCACAGAGGAATATTATTCAGCCATAAAAAAGAATGAGAATTTGCATTTTTGACGATATGAATGGATATACAGGGGATTATGCTGGTATGAGCGGCTACTGTAAGTCTCTAATATCCTATGCTCACAACTATTAGCAGATTAATGAAGTCTCCCTGGATTCCAGTTTGAAGGATCTTGTCGGTCACAACCTATTGGCCTGAGGATCATTTTGGAAACTTCATCAGAGCAGAACAGCTCTCATGCCCACCTGGAAAAGACCTTACCAAGTGCTCGTGACTACTGATAATGCTTTAAAACCAGAAGATATTAAGGCTTGGGTACATATCACATACCTGATACCTGGTCCTGTACAGATGCTGGAGATCTCTAAATCTAACTGCCGAGGAAAATAAATCCTGACATTGACATAGACTGCTTTTCTACCCAAGACAGCTGATCAAAACTTCATACTTTAAATGTTTCTTTTATTGTTTTCCTCTTGTTTGGCCTGGAAAGATAATGGCCTCATCTGTATTTTTTCCAGGCCATTCCTAAGTGAGGGGGTGGAGGATGAGCTCTGGAATTTAAAAAAAAAAAAAAAAAAAAAAAAGACTTATTTCATGCTAGGAGAAAATCTAACTATGCCCCTAACCTTTCACAAGCAAAAGAAAACATCTCCCTGGTGAACTCCCTGAATTTACATTACTGGGTTAAAAAGGACCTACCAAGAGGCTTTGTGATTCAGAATTTATTCCTTTTGGCAGGTGTCTCTTTACCTGGTTAAGGATAAATGTAAATAAGACTGTGATCAAGAACTTATTAAATCTTAAAATTATTGCAAAATATGCTAAAACAATAGTGGCCCAACAAAGATCCTTAGATTCTCAAGCCAAACTAGTTCTTGATAATAGGACAGACCTTGAGTATCTTTTAGGTGAGCAAGGAGCTGTCTATCCTATGACTACTAACACCTGCTGTTTCTGGATAAACACTTCTATGGAAGCTAAAATTCAGCTACAAAAGATCAATAAGCAAGGTACTGGCTTTCTTAAAAGGGTGACTCCTTCAATGGGGACTTTCTTTGATTGGTTTGGGTCCTGAGGACAATGGCTCTGAAGTGCACTCCAACTTTGGGAATTACTCTGTTTACAGTTATAATATTCTCCCTGGTGCATTGCATCCTCTCAAGAGCTAGCTAGCTAGCTAGCTATCTTTTATTTAAATTTACATCCAAGTTAGTTAACATATAATGCAATAATGATCTCAGGAATAGAATCCAGTGATTCATCCCCTACATATAACACAGTGCTCATCCCAACAAGTGTCTTCCTTAATGCCCCTTGCCTATTTAGCCCATCGCCCCAAAATCCCTCAAGCAACCCTCAGTTTGTCCTTTGTATGTAAGAGTCTCTTATGTTTTATCTTCCTCCCTGTTTTTATATTATTCTTGCTTCCCTTCCCTTATGTTCATCTGTTTTCTATCTTAAATTCCACATGAGTGAAATCATATGATATTTATCTGTCTCTATTTTTGCTTCTCATAACACACTCTAGTTCCATTCACACTGTTACAAATGGCAAGATTTCAGTATTTTTGATCACCAAGTAATTTTCCATTGTATATATATACCACATCTTTATCCATTCATCAGTCAATGGACATTTGGGTTCTTTCCATACTTTGGCTATTGCTGATAGCACCGCTATAAACATTGGGGCACATGTGCCCCTTGGAAACAGCACACCTGTATCCTTTGGATAAATACCTAGTAGTGCAATTAATTTTTTGAGGAACCCCCATACTGTTTTCCGGAGTGGATGCACCAGTTTGCATTCCCAACAGCAGTGAAAAAGGGTTGCTCTTTCCCCACATCCTTGCCAAATTCTGTTGTTGCCTGTGTTGTTAATTTTAGCCATTCTGACAGATGTGAGGTGGTATCTCATTGTGATTTTGATTTGTATTTCCCTGATGATGAGTGATGTTGAGCATTTTTTCATGTGTCTATTAGCCATATGGATGTCTTCTTTGGAAAAGTGCCTATTCATGTCTTTTGTCCATTTCTTCAGTGGAATGTTTTGGGAATGTTGAGTCTGATAAGTTCTTTATAGATTTTGGATTCTAACCCTTTCTCTGATATGTCATTTGCAAATATCTTCTCCCATTCTGTTGGTTGTCTTTTAGTTTTGCTGATTGTTTCCTTCACCGTGCAGAAGATTTTTCTATCCAGATGAGGTCCCAATAATTCATTTTTGCTTTTGTTTCCCTTGCCTGCAGAGACGTGTTTGTTGAGTAACAAGTTGCTGCGGCCAAGGTCAAAGAGGTTTTTGCCTGCTTTCTCCTCTAAGATTTTGATGGCTTCCTGTCTTATGTTTAGGTCTTTCATCCATTTTGAGTTTATTTTTATGTGTGGTGTAAAGAAAGCGGAAGAATTTTAAATGCCCATTCCTAGCTGCTAACTACCAAGCAGATATTCTCTCTGAGTGGAACATCAGAGGAGAAGTGAAAAAAAATGACTTAAGGATTGTGGACCTGAAGTTGTGGCCTAAGAATACCACAGGTATTTAGCAAAACAAAACAAAACAAAGAAGAAACAAACAACAACAATAACACACATATGACCTGTGAATATCACACAGAGAGATCAGTAAAAGCTATAAGAAGTGTAGAGCGGTAGCTGAGAGTGTCACTAATGCCTTAAATTTTTATTACATCTCTCAGTTAAACTGAAAAGTCTGATCATTGGGGAAGAATTGTTAAAAAGAAAACCACAGGCCCCAAATGGCATCACTTAGAACCAGTCACCAAATGGGACTTAATACATAATCTAATTGCAGTTTCAACCTCTCCCAGAAATGTATGTCTTAACGAGTCAGTCAGGAATTTTCTGATCAGCCCCAATGAGGTAATCTGTCACAGAGGCCCTCTCTATCCCTCAAAGTAAGGTGAGGTAATCTGCATAACATCCTCTATTCTTCTTCTCCATTATAGAAAGTGATCTTGCCTGAAACAATTTTTTTTTTTTTTTGCTAATAACTTTCCTACCTCACCTTTTCCCCTTATAAAACCTTTCTTTTGTACAACTCCTCAGAGTTCTCTACTTGCTAGATTCGTGAATCATTTAACAGGTCAATTTGATCTTCAAATTTACTTGGTTGAATTTGTTTTTTAAGAGAGTAAAGAAAATTACAAATTTATGTTTTTATTCCTAAATCACATAAGTATTATGAAATTATACAAAATATTACACAGAGGTAGCATAAGCTTTCTAAACCTTGTCAATAGAAAATTTTCCCCTAGCAATTTCAGCTTTTTGGAGCATACTGTTGATTGTGGACAACAGGACCTAAAGGCTTTTAGGAATAAAATTTTAAAATTTTAGGTAAACTAAAAGATACTTATTTGATTTTTTTTTAATTTAGCACCTTCCAGGGCTAATACAAAGGATCTCATTTCTTCTCCAAAATATCAGTACCCTAGCTTTAGCTGAGCATCATTTAGCCTATTGCTACAGCTCCTTAGGTAGCTACCACCTTGAATTTCTCAAATCCATCCTTCTTACAGTTTTTGGAATCTTCTATAAAATGCAAATTTGACTATTTCACATCCCCATATGTGTTTCCTCATTGCTATAAGGCACATTTCCAAGTTTCTGATTGTACCACACTTTTTCTCCATTATTGAGCACCTACCCACTTGCCTTTATCAATCACATTTGCTGCCACTGCCTACCTCACATTTTGAGCTCCAGCACACCAAAGGATAAATATTTTCCCTGTTACACACTTGTGTGTTTTTCTCACACCATCGTTCCTTTGCTCATGTGACAAACTCTACTCAGAATCACCTTCTCCAATATCATTTGGTGGAATAAACTATTTACGGCCATAAATTCAATTATGTTACTACTTCCATACATTCTGATATCTCTTCAAACAGCGATACATAACTCAAAGATAAAGAATGACTGGCTAATTTAACTATATAAGAACATCAGAAAGCTAAATATCATAAAGATGGGAATATACTAGCAGGGCACATTCAACAGAGCAAGGGTTAGCATAGGAAATAGAGAGTTCATCCAAACAATAAGCAAAAATTAACTGAATTAATATGCAGTGGGGAGAACATACAAGTATTCAGAAAAGAAGAAACTAACATGTGCACGAGTGGATGGTCAGCTTTCAATATTATCAAGAAATCACAAATAAAGAAAAAGCAATCCTGCTTTTTACATATTACCTTGGAAAGTGTTTGAAATGATTGACAATATTCTGCGTTCGTAAATTTAGGAAAACAAGCTCTCATACACTAAGTCCTTAAGGAAGTCAATTAAAATGTGTACATACTTTGACATGGCAATTCCCCTTTCTAAAAATCTCTCCTACAAAAATACTCACACACAGACTCAATTCTGTCTCTGTAGGTGCACGATGTTGACCCTTGAAACACAAAGATGTACATACAAAGATATTCCTTAATATTAACAGCCTAAATGCCCATTAAATTTTATATGGTGAAATTACACACAGTGAGTGCTAACCTTTAAATATCATGCACAAATTTGAAAACAATAAAAAATAGGTTACGTATTTGCAAAAGACATTAAGAATAAAGAACACATCACAAAACATTAAGAATAGTATAATATCCTTATGTTAAAATATATTTTTAATTTTTAATAAAAGTAGGACAGGGAGTATGGAATAGTTGGTTAACCCACTGATTATATAACATTGCCTGTGTTTAACTCACAGTTTCACCACTTACTAATTGTATGATATTAGGTGAGTTATTTATCTCTTTATAGCTCAGTTCCCTCCTCTGTAGAATGGATATAAATGTATTTTTTAATGAGTGACAAAAAGCTTGAAAGATTCACATGGATATATCACTGGGAGTTATTTCTGAACAAGGAAGTAGGGACACAGGGGTTTCACTTGAGACTTTTAATTCTTATTCTATATATTTCTGAATTTTAAAATATATTACATTAACAAAATTAATAGTAAAAACAACATGCCAAAAGTGGCACCGCTCAGACCTACAATATAAATAAGTCTTCCATATTAGACATATAAACACCATTAATTCAATTGTTACAAGGAAGATCCATGTAAAGAATAATAGCATCTATGCTGTGTTAGTTTATATGGCTATATCACAACATACAAAGTAAGAAAACACAACATACAAATAAGAAAACTCATCCTCTCAACTTTTTTTTTAAATTTTTAATGTTTATTTTTGGAGACAGAGCATGAGCAGGGGAGGGGCAGAGAGAGAGGGAGACACAGAATCTGAAGCAGGATCCAGGCTCCAAGCTGTCAGCACAGAGCCTGACATGGGACTTGAACCCAGCAACCGTGAAATCATGACCTGAGCAGAAGTCAGGCACTTAACTGAGCCACCCAGGCACCCCTCATCCCCTCAACTCCTACCTAAGAAATGTCAGTGTAAAACTAAATAAAGAAGGCATACATTAATAGGTCAAAGTCTTAGGAAGGTATCAGTTCGTGCAGGTGCTGCTCACCTAGGTTGACAAGACTGGGCAGTAAAATCTTGATTTAGTTGCCAGATCCAATTAAGTTGGTCAAGATATCTATCTGAATCATAGTTATTTTATGTAAATATTTATGTTTTTAAAATAAATGACTGAATGAGATCTGTGGCTCCAATAGTAAGGAAGAAGACCAATTCAGAAATGATGACACATTAATCATAATCTATGTAATCTGTAATCTATGTATATCTATTACATAGATATATGCTATATAGGTTAATATTTACTCTTTCCTCAAAAGTGCTGTTATAGTATTTACTCATATAGAGTGGATATAAATATTTCTATTTTCTTCTAACTTTATTTCCATATTAATCATAACCTGATTATTTTCTTTTTCAAATAAGTCTGTGGCAAAATTACTGCTTCTCCTTAACAAGGTTTCCCTAAAGTTGCAAAGAATGTTGTCTCTGCAAGTGCACAATGTTGACACTTGAAATACAATTTACATGTACTACATTATGAGGAGATTAGTATTCTTCGATTGTATGTTCCCTCTACACTGGAGACCTGGAGACAACTTTTTTCTTGCCATTACCAGAAAATGCACATAATTGAACTATTTGTTTGTTTTTACCTGGGAAGGACTGGTCTCCCCCTAACCTGTGTTGCACTGTTAACTGCCTTTGTCTATCTTCAAGGCGTCTAGTTTGTTCTGTGATGATGCCAGTTTTATAGTCAATCCCATCTTGTGGCAGGAAAAGAACTGCTTTCAGATTGAGTACAACCTCATAAAAAATCATCCTGCAGTGCGAAGTCATTGATTCTACAAGCTTTTCTAAGTTCTAATTGCCAGCATTTCCTTGGCTATAGGAATCCATGGTCTTACTGTTTAACTGCTTTTTGCCCATTGTATGTAAACTACACTTATTAATTCAAGATGAGCTAATTTACATTAAAATTAGAACTGACTGAAAAATATTTTGAAGCCACATGAATACATTTTATGTGTGATATAAAAAGAGATGGTCAACATATAAATGATATCTAAAAAATAAGAAAAGCTCAGGTAAGGGATCTTGAAAACCACCAGTTACTTGAGCTCAGAAAGAGTCAATTTTAACATTTAATCATTGGGTTATAACAGGTTAAAATAATTTCACAGTAGGCATATGATGGTTATTACATAAATTAATAAGTAGATGAAAAAAAGAATGAAGTGAAATAATTTTTTGCAGGTTATTTCACTACTGCTACTTCGGGTCTTGACCAACTTCTACTCAATTTACTCTATGTGGACAGTGAAATTTTTATCTCTGCTGTAAGAACTACTAACTCTGTTCTCTCCCAGAGTGTAATATAATTTTGACTTTTAGGCAGTCTGAAAATAAAGGCCTAGAAGTAACTTCACTCTTTTCTATGATCAGGAAAGACACATTCTCTGGCACCCCGGGAAGAATTAAAGTCAACATAATATTTAAAAGCCATGGGAGTACCTAATAATCCACTTTGATGGTCCTCATGAGAAATACAAATTTACCTTTATGTCTTTATTGTGATTCCTCCAATGTATCAAATGACTGAATTTGGCATTTCCCATCCCTTTGATTGCTCTAATCTATCAAATAATGGAACTATGTGATTCTCATTTCCTCCAAAAGGGTGTTCTGTTTTTCTCTTTTCTTTTTCACAGACTGATTTACAACCTTTTCTTCTATTACTCCCTCTGGAACTCTCTTTCCATATTTCTACCAGCTTTTGTGTTAAACGGTTTAACTAAATTGCATGGTGGCTCACCCCCTCATTAACTTCAATCCCTGCCTTCCTACTTTTAAATTAACAATGCCTGACTACCAAGGGAGTTTTATGACCATCAACCCATTTCTTTCTTCTCATGATTATATAAATACAGTTATTTTATTCCCAATGAGAACACTATTAGAACACATTTTCTCTGAGATTAAAACAAAACCATTCTGCCTAAATTCCTTTGTTATACATATGTTTTAAATTTTTATTGATTTCTACATTTGGGAAAAGCTAAATGGAATTGCACATACTATTCTAAGTGTGTCATTTCATCTCAATATTTTAAAATTATACCTAATTAATGCTTATAAGAAGTTCTCCTTTAACTTATAATACTAAATATATTACTTTGATTTTGGTTTTAGAATTATTTTTCCATATCTGGAAATCATATTATTGGTTGGACACTCCTAGATATTTTTGGCATTTTCACTTAAAATAAGTTACTATTTTATACATTTTTAGCATTATGTGCTTTTTGATTTTGACATTGGCTTTTGTACTAAATAGCTTTTTTTATTAATGATTCTAACATATGCTTAAAGATGCTTTCTGTGAAATTCTATCATTTAGTATTTTAAAATATATTTATTACAATGCTCTTTAAGAATTTTATTATCAGTGGTCCAAAGGGGAGGTCATTATGAGGATTGTGACAGGTCATAGTAGTGTGACCAGTAACCCAATGACCAAATAAATGATGGATAAGCTACAGGACAGTTGAGTGGGAAGTCATTCACTCAACATTGGATGTGTGGTGTTGTATAATAAATGTTTCAGAAGATTAGGAAAGCAAACTCTCTGCCCACAGACATAATCGGAGGCTAGTGGGGAAGTTACAACATACACTACTATTTCAGGTATACTACAATGAAAACTGTGAAAGTAGCATAAAGTGTTTTGAGAAATGGCAAGTGAGGATGAGAGGAATCTTTTCCAAGTTTCATCCATTTAAAATAGGATATTCAGGGGTGCCCCTGGGTGGATCAGTCAGTTAAGTGTCAGACTCTTGATCTCCACCCAGGTCATGATCTCACAGTTCATGAAATCAACCCCTCTCCCCATTTGGATTCTCTCTCTCAGCCCCTCCCCTGCTCACACTCTCACTCATGCACTCTCTCTCTCTCAAAATAAATAAACATTAAAAAATCAGACATTCAGTGCACCTGGTTGGCTCAGTTGGTTAAGTGTCAGACTCTTGATTTCAGCTCAGGTCACGATCTCATGGTTTGTGAGTTTGAGCCCCACATCCGGTTCTGTGCTGACAGCAGAAAGCCTGCTTGGGATTCTCTGTCTCCCTCTCTCTCTCTGCTCCTCCCCAACTAGCTCTCTCTCAAAAATAAATAAGCACTTAAAAAAATCAGATATTCAGTGATGCTACAGAATAGACACATTGGTAGGTGTCACATACACAAAAATGCATAAAACAAAGTCTCCTGCTCTCATGGAGTTTACACTCTAGTGAGGGATAATTGCACACATTCAAAGAGGAAGGGGAGAAGGCAAATAAACATATTTCAAGCAGAATAAAGAGTCCCCCCCCCAAAGCAACTCAGAATTATAAAATGATTAGAAGTATGCGTGTGCCAGTGCAGGGAAAGGGGTAACAGTAGAAAAAGAGTATTGGGATATAGGGTAAGAAAAGACCATGAAAGAAATGGAGATCTCCCATCCAAGGATTTTAATTTTGTAATCAGTAAGTTGTAATCATATTTTTTTGAATAAAGATATTGACAGATCTGTATTACAAAGGTAACTGAGGCAACAGAGGAGAGGAAGTGTTACCAGTGCAAACAGGAAGACCAATGGTACAATTTTTTTAATAATACTCCAATAAAGACATGTCGGCTCATTACAACTAGAGTTTTGCATGTTGAATAAGGTATCTATAGATTTTAAGTGACAGGAATAAGAGAATAAAACGTTCCAAGTTTTGGACCATTATCCTATGATGATAATACAATTTCCCATGATGAGAATGTAGAATGCAGTGAAGTTTGACAGATAAGTTTTGTGGTAGAAAATTTGGATTTGAAGAACTTGTCGTTCATATCAAGTAGGCAACTGGAAATTAAAATAATGTTGAGAAATAAAGAAGCATATTTGGTATTAATATGTTACTAGTTCACAAAATAGAACTAGATGAGATTAGCCGAGGGGAGACAACTGAGAAAGGAAGAAAATGGACAAAAGGAAAGACCACTTGTGAACGATAAAATGAATCAGGAAGAAAAAAAAAATCCTATAGGTCCTGTTAAAGGGTAATCAGGGAAATCACTAGTGTGATTCCAGAAGAAAGGAGTATTAATAACAACACATGATAAACAATCTATTACATGTGGGGATCACTAATGATAGTTACAGAGTCAATAGGGTACAAGGAACAGAGAGCATACTAAAGAAGAACGAAGAGTAAATGAGAGATAATAAAGTGGAATCAGCAAATGAAATACTAAGAATGAGCATTAATATAGAGTTTAAAATATACCAGGCCCTGTTATAAACACTTTATGTATTTTACATACACATTTAATCCCCAGCAATAACCATATGAGGTATGAATGATTATTAGTCCCACATTAGAGATACCAAAACTGAGCCAGAAAGAAATTAAGGAGTTAACCCAAGGATATAGAACCAAGAATAACAGAACCAAGATTTGAACTTGTTCAATTTGTTCCAAAACTCTTCCTCTGAACAACCACAGATTATTTGATACCACCATCATAATTCGGTGCTGACCTTATGATTTGTTTCCACAAACAGAATGTGGCAGAGTTGTTTGAATCCTAGACGCTAGGCTTCAAGAGCCCTTGCAGCTTCCACCTTCACTCTCTTAAAAACACTGTCCTGAAATACCATGTAAAGATACTAGTCTAGCCTATCAGCCACATGGAGCAGAACTGAAGCGCCCTGGGGAAAAATTAGCACTGATTTCCAGACATGTGAATAAGCGAACTCAGCCACAAATGCAGTGGAATGCAGGCACATGAGTAAGCCCAGGAGAAAGCGGAAAACACCCAGACAACCCATGGAATCTTGAGAAGAGACAAGTGTTGTTTTAGACCACTAAATTTGGGAGTTGTCTGCTATGCAACAATAAACAATTGATGTAGAAACTGGTACCTAAAACTGGGTACTGCCATAACAAAAATCTAAAACGAGTGGCATTAGTTTCGGATGAGGTAATAGGGGGAAACTATAAGAGCAGCAGGAAGTGTTAGTGGCCTCTGTGAGAACAATAAAGAAATTGCTATTGAAGGCTTGAGAAAGGGTGATCTGTATTATGTAGTGAGAAATAATTGACAACAATGCCATCTGAGAAACTTGGAAGATATAAAATAAGACTAATGAACTTGTGAGTCTGGCCAAGGAAATTCCCAGACAGAATGTCAAAACTGTCAGTTGGCTTCTTACAGGTTCATGTGACAAGGTATGAGAAGGTAGAGATAAACTGAAAATCGAGCAGCAAGAAAAATCTTCAGAAATTACAGAAGACACAGTATACACTACGGGTTGGAAAACAAACCTATTTCTTTTCTCCATATTCTCTCCACAAAGGATTTTTTTAAAATAAAAGTTGGTCTCATGGTAAAAATGAAATTTAAGGTGTTAAGATCTCAGAAAATTAAGTTGCTACTAGTAGGACCCTGCCAACTGAGAAAAAGAAAGAGAAAAAATTATCTTCTAAAAATCATACGGGCATTATCCCTTAGAAAAGTTTCATGTATTCCTCAGATAGTGTTCTGTTTTAAAATCAATTGTGGATTTTAGGGGCATCTGGATGGCTCAGTTAAGCATCTGACTTCGGCTCAGGGCACGATCTCACAGTTTGTGAGTTCAAGCCCCGCATTGGGCTCTGTGCTGACAGCTCAGAGCCTGGAGCCTGCTTTGGATTCTGTGTCCCCCTCTCTCTCTGCCCCTCCCTGCTCACGTGCTCTCTCTCTCTCTCAAAAATAAACAATAAACATTAAAAACTTTAAAAATCAATTGTGGATTTTATCTTTTAGAGCATGAAGGAAAAATGAATCAGATTCATAAGAAACTAGAAACATGTAAGAAGAAGTTATCAACACTATTAGCTTCAGCTAAAAGGACAGTGCTAGATTAAAATGAACAGAGGCCTCTAGAAAACTAACACAGCTGCAAACAGGGACTATTTCTTGTTGATAAGAAAAAAGAAAAAAAGGGAGGGAGGGTAATAAAAGGCAAGGGAAAGAAAGAGACACAGAAACAGACTGAGAGTCACTGAGGGCAGACCATGAGCCCAAGGTCTAGAGCTAAAAGCCCAGAGGGCAGAGTCAAGAGCTGAAGAGAAAAATAGGTTAGGGAACCACTCTCAGAAAATGGAAATGGATCATCATCAAGTCTAATTTCTTGTTCTAGGAGTTAGGGGAAGTGGTGGCATATGCCCTCCTAGAATTCAGAACCACCAAAATTTCCACAGTCCACAGCTGCTTTGTCCCTCTGTCTCCTTTCTCTTTAAATCAGTAGTGATCTCTACACTCATTTCACCATTATATGTTGAGGAGGGGAGTGGTAGATAAATTATTATCTCTTTATTTCACAAGTCTCTGGATTAAGAAAACCCACACCTGAAAAGCCTCACCCAGAACTGATAAAGATCACGAAATCAAAAACTTTAATCCGGGGCACCTGGATGCCTCAGTGTGTTAAACATCAGACGTCGGTTCAGGTCATGATCTTGCAGTCTGTGGGTTCGAGTCCCACATTGGGCTCTGTGCTGACAGCTCAGAGCCTGGAGCCTGCTTTGGATTCTGTTTCTCCCTATGTCTCTGCCCCTCTCAGCTCATGCTCTCTTTCCCTTCCTCAAAAATAAATAAACATTTTTAAAAAATTAAAAATAAATAAATTAAAAAAAGCAAAAAACCTTTAGTCCTGATACTATGATTTGGTGGGGTCTTTGGAAGGGTGAATGAATTTTACTTATAAGAGCTGGGTAATTAGTTGAGGTCAGAAGACAGGCTATAGGAGACTAAACTGTGCTACCAATTTTTTGCAGCTTCTCCCCTCAAGAGGTGAGGGCTGTTTCTCCCCTCCTTGAATCTAGGCCATTCCTGTGGCTAGTTCTGATAAATGTCTTGGAAATGACAAATTCTAGAGTCTAAGGCACAGAGGACTTACAGATTCCATTTTTCCCCCCTTAGAATGCTACACTGACACTTCAGTGAAGAAAGAAGGTTTACTTGGAGGAGAAGCCACATAGAGGAGAAATCAAGGTATCCCCGCCAACTGCCAGGCATGTGAAAAATCCTGGAGTATTTGGCCTAGGTACCTCCCATGTTAAAGGTAGCCTTCTGAGTGGGCCAGGAGAATACATAAAAGGAACCTCCTAGCCAACCCACAAAATCTTAAAGAACAATCATTGTTTTAGTTCAGTAAGTTTGGAATGATATATCATTTTTAATCCAGCATTATATAACTGATAAACATACTGTCGCTCACTACTGTACCTATTAAAGGTGTTTTAAGATGAATCAATATTTTTATTTAAAAGATATGCAGAATCAATACATGTGTGTTGTATATGTCTTTTAGAATAGGGAAGTCTAAGACACATTTGGCAGATAGGACAAAACATAACAAGGTATGAGTAAAAATTATTAGGAATGGAAGAATCATACATATATATGTAGCAGAGATTAAAAATGTAAGAGATTATTATAAGCAACCATATCCCAACCAATTTGAAAATTCCAACATAAATGAGAAATTCCTAGACAGACCAAGAGGTCACAGAAAATTCTATTAATATTAATGATATTTATTAAGTAATTTAAAAATATTGTAAACAAATAAAACAGTCTTATAGGGCTTTCTAGGAATGTTGGTATTCAAGAAGTAGTGATTTCAACTTTGACTTCATTCTTTCAGAGAATGGAAAATGAAGGAATGCTCCCTGATTTCATGAAATTAGTGTCGCCTTAATAACCAAAATTCCAACACATGAAATCCAAAAAAAAAAAAAAAAAAAAAAGCCAAGCTCACATAGGGACATGCATACTATTTCTTATGATTGTAAAATCCTAGAAATTATATTAGCAAAATTGTGACTGGTTTACTTTTGTCACAGAAGCAAATACTTGGTTTATTCTTAAAAACATATAGAATTTAAATATTATATCTAATTATTTTAAAGAAGAAACAAAGATTTTCTCAGGATTTAAAAAAAAAAGACTATACCCTGCACAAGCTTCTTGAGTGGCCTTGGTGAACTGGTGGGTCGTTGAGATGAAGTAGTCAGATAGAACATTCCTTATTCTACCTTTTGGCGCCATATCCCTTTATTTTGGTTATGGAGGAGAAAGCATCACTGAATGAAGCCTGCATCCTCTTGTACATTAGCCTAACTTCATAAGGTATGAAGCCATAATGGAGTTTTTAATATTCTATTTCACGATTTTCTTTGGTCCGTTGCTTCTGGTTGATGGAGTACACAAAGGGAAAGATCACTGAATGCCATGGCATCAGCTCACTGCCTTTCTTCTCCTACTAAATGCTGAGTTCCTTAGTTAGAAGAAATGTTGTATAGAATGCTGTAACAATATATACAGCTTTCTCATTCCTCAATAATTGTTTCTGGCAGAAGTAAGCAGAGAAATCAGATCCATATTCAGTATAAGTATCTACTCCACTGAAGACAAATTCTGTCTGCTATCTTCCCTATGATAAAAAAGAGCTCATATAACTGAGCTAACACCAGGTAGCTACACATTGTTCTCTGCCCCCTGGAAGACAGGGCATTCAGCAGTGGCTATAGCCAGATCAAATATGAGGTGGCGTGGGAGGGGTAGTGAGAACTGGAAGGGGGATTATGTGTTGAAAAATTCACGAAAAACGTCTTTTTTGGCCTCTTCCTTAGGAAGTCTGATGAGCCAGCACTGAGGCTGATAATGAAAAAGAGTTATAGTGACAGAATAAGTATTTTTGACACCTTATCATTGAGTGTCTCCTTAGGCACACTGAATGTTCACATTGGTAACAAATATTTTAACTCCTCAGGCTTCATCTGTATGATTTACCCACATAATCCTGCACATGCCCAACTAGATGGTTTGTTAGATAACAAATACTTAGTTCAATATGAACAGTTCAGTTTTTTCCCCTTCCCAAATGCATTGTTCTGTACTGCAATTCCCCATCAGCACTTGACACAGTCTCCAGGTATCAATGCAATCTAATAATAGGCACCTTGAACACTCTTGATTTCACTGGATCATAAGCACAAGTACAACACCCTTTGCTCTACGATCTGGGCTAGTTGGAAGGCCTTCCTGGCTGTGAGGCCCACTCAAAACTCTCAGTATTATGAGTTACATGGGATATAGGTAGGAGCAGCATTTCCAAATATGTATATTAATTGAGCAACACACTAAAATTTGGCATATGTCATCTACAAATCTAAAGAGGTCCAACAGGCATTGTGTCTTTGTCATAGAGTTCGGGGACCTGAGATGCAACTTATCTGACACTCTGGAAGGGGCATTCCAACATCCTTTAGACAACTGAACAGCCAAAACATTTAATTCAGTGGCAAACTCCTCAAAGTCCTTCATCTTATTTTCCATTGTCTAGTATGCATGCATCTCTCAAGGATAGCTGCTACTTACCAATCAATATGTCCTATCAGCATGGACAATCAATGTAATAGACCAGCATGATTTCCTATAGGAAACAAGATAATTAAGGTCCCACTGAGCTAAATTATGGAGCCAAGTCCAGGAATTGATAAAGCCTTGTGGCAGAAAAGTGTTGTTATACTCTGCTAGGTGAAAGTAAGTGACTTCTGATGCTCTTTGTTTATTGGTATTGAGAAAAAAAAATGCATCAATCAGCTTGATAGCTAATTTTCCAGGTGTCAGGGACTATATTCACTATCACCATTAAAGAACAAATGCAATTGGAGACACCTCTTGATTAAGCTTATGATTGTCCACTATCATTCTCTATGATCCATCAGCCTTCTACATAAGCCAAAGTTAAATGGGACTGTGATGGGTATAACCACTTCAGTGGATGGAAATTGCCTCCTTCCAGTTACTTGGGGCAACAACTACGGAATCATTCTTGATTTCTCTCTTTCTTTCATGCACACTTCCAATTTGTCAAGAAATTCTATCAGGCTTATATTACCGTGATAGCTTCCAAACAGCTCCCTTCCCTTCATCTCTGTCGTCTACCATTGATTTTCATTGGAGCAACAGAGAAATCCTTTCAAAATATAAGACAGCTTGTGTCACTCCTCTGTTCAAAATGCTACAGCAGTTCTCCACTTCACTCACAGAAAACGCTGATATCTGCACAGTGGCTTATAAAACTCTATGGGTTCTGGATCCCCATTAAATCTCTGACTTTATCTCCTGATCTCCTTTCTTGTTCACTCTACTCCTATCATACTCGTCCCCTTGCTAGTTCTCAATCACAGCAGTCATGTTCCTGCCTTGAGTTCTTTGCTCTAGTTGTTTCTGCTTCATATAATGTTATTCTCCTATAAATCTGAATTTCTAGACTCCTTACTTTAAGCTTTTACTCAAAGTCATCTGCTGAATGAAGACTCCTTTGGCCACCCTATCTAATACCCATTGCCCACAGAGTCCTACTAATTCCCCACATTCTATTTTTTTTCCTTTTTTCTATATATTTCATCTTTAAAAAAAATTTTAGGTTTATTAATTTGAGAGAGAGAGAGAGAGAGAGCAAGCATGAGCAGGGGAGGGGCAGCAAGAGAGGGAGAGAGAGAGAGAGAATCCCAAGCAGGCTACATATTGTCAGTGCAGGGCCCAGCGCAGGGCTTGAACTCACAAACTGCGAGATCATGACCGGAACTGAAACCAAGAGTCAGATGCTTAACTGACTGAGCCACCTAGGCTCCCCTCTATATTATTTCATCTTATATATGCTACATATTTAACTTCCTTACTTATTCATGTTTATTAGTTACTATTTGTTTTCCTTTATTAGAATGTGTCCTATGATAAAAACTTTGTCTGCTTTATTTATTGATACATAGAAAAATGTCTGGCATATATACGATGCTCTTAAATTTTTGAGGAATCCACAAATGAATAAATAGACAAACCTTAAAAAAGTATTTTAAGTGAGGGGTGCCTGGGTGGCTCAGTGGTTAAGCAACCAACTCCAGCTCAGTTCATTATCTCATTGTCCGTGGGTTCAACTCCGCATCAGGCTCTTGGCTGTCAGTGCAGAGCCCACTTTGGATTATCTGTCTCCCTCTCTCTCTGCCCCTCCCCTGCTTGTGCACTCTTTCCCTCTCTTTCTCTCAAAAATAACTAAGCCTTAAAAAAAACTTTTAAAAGTATTTTAAGTGAAATAAGGCAGTTTGCAGAAAGTGTATATCATACAATTCCATTTACATAGAGAGGAATAAATGAAAACTATAAAATGTCATTTAGCAATTTATCCATATATGTTAAACGATAGGAATAAAGGAAAATTAATAATAATCACAGAAGTCAGAATAGTAGTTATTTTGGGGTGCAGGAAGGGGAATGTCATTCAGGAGATGGATATAGGTCACTGTAAAGATAAAGAGAGGTTCCAAGATGGCAATATAAGAAGAACCTGAACTCCCCTCCTCCTCAGATACACTGAATCTATACCTTCACATACAACAGTTCTTCCTGAAGAAAAACTAAGAGCTGACGGAATAGCTTCTCCACAACAAAGAACAGAGGGACCACATCCAGAAGAGGAGGCGAGACAAAGACCCCAGCCTTGACACTGAACTACAGTAGGGATGGATACTACCTGCTGGACCAAGAGCAGATTCATTGGCCCAGGGGCACAGAAAAAAAAAAATCAAGGTTTAAAAGGGCAACTAGAATTTAAAGGAAGCAGCCCTGAGTGTTTGCTAAATCGAAGGCACAACCTGTGGAATGCTCTTTGGGGATAGAGGGGCTAGAGTACCATTGTTTACCCTTCCCTTCCACCTTGATAACACAAACAGAAGCAGGATCTGGGTACTCTGGCCAGTCTGACCCTTCAGGCATGTAGCCCACAGTAGGCCCAGATGCATTGGGGCATAGAAAAAAAAGTCACAGTTTAAAGACAACTAGAATATAAAGGAAATCCCCCTGGGGGGACTCCAGGAATGCTTTCTGGAGTTGGAGGGAGCAGTGAGTACTATTTTTTATGCTCTCCCTACATCTTGATAGTGCAGAGGAGCAGGGTATCGGTCTGGCCAATTAGCTGCCTTAGCTGAGCCCACATCAGCATCAGCTGTACCCACAAGGAGGTTCCCCCCAACCACCCAAGCTCCAGCCATCTCCAAAAATAACTCCAGTACAGCACACACTAGGACACCCTTAAACAGCACCCCCTACAGCCCCAACCATCTTGTCAAGGAAACATAGGCACAAAGTGCCCTGAGACAACCTAAGGTACCTGCTTCAGTTCCTGCTGTCCCACCAAGACCCTGGTCCCCTTGCATCAAGCACCCTGAGGCCCCCTGGCCTATATATGCTTCAGCTGTCCCACTAGAGCACCCCAGGATGGAGTGCCCCAGGACCCCCAGCCCATGCCTACTACAACTCCAGCCAGCCAGCCAAAGCTGCTAGGCACAAGCAGTCTGTGCAGGGTTCATTCCTTCAGAAGTAGGAGAAGTAGCTGTTTTGTCTAATTTATCGAAACAAACACAAAGAGTCAAACAAAATGAGGAGACACAGGAATATGATCCAAATGATCATAAGAAAAAACTCAAAAAAGAACTTAAAAAAAAAATAACAGAGAGAGACAAGCAATCTACCTGATAGAGTTCAAAGTAATGATCATAAAGTTACTCAACAGACTTGAGAGAAGAGAGGATGTACTCAGTGAAAAGTTCAACAAAGAGATAGGAAATATGAAAAAGAACCAATCAGAATTGTGTAATAAAATAACTAAAATGAATACATCAGAGAAAATCAATAATGGAATAGAGGATGGAGAAGAACAGATCAGTGAAATGGAAGACTGTGTACTGAAAACTACCCAAGCTGAACAGCAAAATAAAAAAAAAGAATTTATAGGTTAAGGGATCTCTGAGATATCAAGTATACTAATATTCACGTTATAGGCATTCCAGAAGGAGAAAAGAGAAAGGGTCAAAAAACTTATTAAAAAAAAGTAACTGAAAACTTCCCTAACCTGGGGAAGAAAACAGATCCCCAGGTCCAGAAAGCAAAGAGACCCCCAAATATGATGAACTCAAACATGTTCACACAACACATAATAATTAAAATGTCAAAGATTAAATATAAGGAGATAATTTTAAAAGCACAAGAGAAAAGCGACGAGTTACCTACCCAGGGAATCCCATAAGGCTATTGGCTGATTTTTTTTTTAGCAGAAATTGCAAGTCAGAAGGGAGTGGTATGATATATTAAAGGCACTAAAAAATGAAAACAAGAAACAAAAAACAAAACAAAAAATGTGTAACCAAAAATAGTGTACTAGCAAAGTTTATCATTTAAAATTGAAGGACAGATAAAGAGTTTTCTGGAGATAGAGAATCCCAACCAGGCTCCGTACTGCCAGTACATCAGGCTCTCTCTTGCTCGCTCTCTCAAAATAAACTTTAAAAAATTGAAAAGAAAATCTCACGTACAGTTGCAACAAAAAAGAATAAAATACCTAGAGTTAAACTGAACTAAGGAGGAGAAAGACTTAAATTATGAAAACCATAGAACAGTGATGAAAGATACTGGAGATGACACAAATGGAAAGCTTTCCATACTTATGAATTGGAATATTGATATAGTTAAAATGTCCATACTACCCAAAGCAATCTACAGAGTCAATGCAATCCCTATCTAAATACCAACAGTATTTTTCACAGAGCTGAACAAATAGTCCTAAAATGTGTATGGGACCACAAAAGATCCCAAATAGGCAAAGCAATCTTGAGAAAGAAGAACAAACCTGGAGGTATCACCATCCTAGATTTCAAGATATACTAAAAAGCTATATGGATCTAAACAGTTTGGTCCTCTCACCAAAATATACACATAGATCAATGAAATAGAATAGGAAGCCCAGAAAATAAACCTATGCCTATTTGTTCAATTAATCTAGGACAATGGAGGCAAGAATATACAATGAGGGGAAGTCAGTCTCTTCAATAATTGATGCTATGAAAATTGGACAGCTATATGCAAAAGAATGAAGCTGGATTACTTTCATACATCACACACAAAAATAAACTCAAAATCAATTAAAGCCCTAAATATGAGTTCTGAACCATAAAACTCCTAGGGAAAACATAGGCAGTAATCTCTTTGACATCAGTCTTAACAATGTATTTATGGATGTCTCTTTAGGCAAAGGAGACAAAAGCAAAACCAATATTGAAAATACTCCAAAATAAAACTCTTTTGCACAGCAAAGAAAACCATCAATGAAATTAAAGGGCAACCTAGTGAATGTAAGATGATATTTGCAAATTATATATTCAATAAAGGGCTAAGGTCAAAAATATATAGAAACTTCTACAACTCAACACTAACCCTTCTCCCACAAATAATCCAATCAAAAATGGGCAGAGGGCCTAACAGATATTTTCCCAAAGATGGCATACATATAGCCAACACATGCATGAAAAGATGCTCAACATCACTAACCTTACACCAGTCAGAATGGCTAGTATCAAAATGACAAGAAATAACAAGTGTTAGTAAGGATGTGGAGAAAAAGGAACACTCATGAACTGTTGGCAGGAATGTAAATTGGCATAGCCACTGTGGGAAACCAAACTGAGGTTGTTCAAAAGTTAAAAATAGAAATGCCATAGTATCCAGTAATTCTAGTAGTAGGTATTTACCCAAAGAAAATGAAATCACTAATTTAAAAAAGATAGATGCACCCCTAAGTTTACTGCACCATTCTTTACAATAGCAAAGATATGGAAGCAACCCACCTGCCCATCAATAGATGTGATAAAGAAGATGTGTGTGTGTGTGTGTGTGTGTGTGTAATGAAATATTACTCAGCCCTAAATAAGAGTGAGATCTTGTCATTTGAAACAACATGGATGGGCCTAGAAGGTATTATTCTAAGTGAAATAAATCATATGAAGACAAATAAGATATTATTTCACTTGTATGTGAAATCTAAAAACCAAAGAAAGAAAAATAGAAACAGGCTCACAAATACAGAGAACAAACTGGTGTTTGCCAGAGGGAAGGAGAATGGGGACTAGATGAAACAGATGAAGGGATTAACAGGTACAAAACTTCCAGCTACAAAACAAATAAATCACAGAAATGAAAACTACAGCCTAGGTAATATAGTCAATAATATTTTAATAACTTTGTATGGTGACAGATGGTGACTATACTTATTGTGCTAAGCACTGCATAATGTATAGAATTGTCAAATCAGTGTGTTGTGCACCTAAAACTAATGTAAACACTGTGTGCCAACTAAAATTAAATAATAAACATTTTTAAAAGTAAAAATAAGTAACATTTAAAGATAGAGGTGACATTCTAATACCTGTTTGACTAGAAGACAAAAAATGCTTGATTTTTTTTCATATACATGAAGCAATTAATGAAATAATATATTTTTAACTTGACCATTTATTAGTGTGAAATTGAACAAAGAGGGATAAAGAGGATGTACTTTCACTCTTATGCTAAGTAGATGATAGCTTCATTCATCCTTTTATTTACTGAAGAAAAAATTTACTCTTCATGTTATATATTAGGTGCTGTCCTTGGTGCTGAGATCAGTGGGGGTACGGTGGGGGAGTACAGAAAAACAACACCAAAACAAAACAAAACAAAACAAAACAAAACAAAACAAACTTTGCCTTCCCAGAGTTTAAATCTAGTGTGGGAGATTGATGATAAAGAAATAAATAGGGGCACTTGGATGGCTCAGTCAGTTACGCATCTGACTTTGGCTCAGGTCATGGTCTTGCGGTCCATGGGTTGAGCCCCTGTGTCTGACTCTGCGCTTATAGCTCAGAACCTGGAGCCTGCTTGGGATTCTGTGTCTCCTTCTCTCTCTCTGCCCCTCCCTGCTCATGCTCTCTCTTCTCAAAAATAAAAATAAACATTAAAAAGAAAATCCTTAAAAAAAAAAAGAAATATATGGCTATGTAGTCTATTAGATATTGAAAAGTAGAATAGAAATTCTATTTTACATATGAAAATCAGCAAAGCCCTCAATGAAGTGAAACCTGAGAAACAAGGGAATTCAAATCATAGGTCTTGGGAAAATTATTTTAGGCGGGTGGAAAAGCTTCTGTGCATATCCTGATTTGAGAGTATTTGAAAAATAGTAAGGAGGCCCATGTGACTCAAGAGCCAAAAGGTTAAAGGACAGAGCTGCAGAATATGAAGCCACTGCTGTATTTTAAATGCTTTAAATTGTACTCTGAACTAGATGGAAAGACCTTTGAGGTTTTGATCAAAGGAGAACTATAATTAAAATGTTTAATGGAGCCATTCTGGCTGCTGTGTTGAGAATTAACTGTAGGCAGGGGCGTCTGGGTGGTTCAGTCTGTTAGGCATCTGAATCTTGATTTTGGCTCAGGTCACCATCTTACAGCTAGTGAGACTGAACCCCATGTCAGGCTCTGCACTGATAGGTGGAGACTGCTTGGGATTCTCTCTCTCCCCCTCTGCCCCTCCCCCAATCTTGTGTGTGCACGCATGTGCATGTGTTTTCTCTCTCTCTCTAAAAATAAATTTAAAAAAAGAACTAAAAAAAAAAAAGAATTAACTGTAGGCAGATGAGGACAGAATGAGAAAGACCAGCTAGAAGACTATTGCAGTAATCCAGGCAAGAAACAAGGGCATGGACCAGGGTATCACAGTGCAGGTGATAGGATGTGGTCAGACCCCAGGCATCTTTTGAAATTTTACCTAATGGATTGGGTGTGGGTTGTGAGAGAATGAGATGAGACAAGGAGAGCATCAAGGTTCACAACCTGAGCAATGGAAACATGGAGCTACTTACTTAGTATGACAGGGAGTCTATGGGTAATGTCTCAGTCTGTTTGGGATGATACAACATAACACCATAAACTGGGTAGTTTATAAAATCAATGGAAATTATTTCTCACCGTTCTGGAAACTGGAAGTCTGAAACTAAAGTACTGGAAGATTCGGTGTCTGGTGAAAGCCTTCTTTCTGGTTCAGAGATGGCCATCTTTTTGCTGTGTCCTCATAGGGCAGGAGAACAAAGGAGCTCTCTGGGGCCTCTTTTTAAAAGGACACCAGTCCCATTTGTGAGCTAATCACGTCTCAAAGACTCCCCACCTCCAAATACCATCACACTGAGGATTAAGTTTCAACATACAAATTTTGAAGGGAGACAAACCTTTAGTTCATAGCAAGCAAGATTCAGATTCAGGTTTAGATACACTAAATATGAGACATAAAGCAGATTAAATAATTGGATATATGAACCTGGAGTTCAGGGAAGAAGTCTAGAGAGAACATTTTGTGAATCACCAGAAACTAGATTTGATGAGGAATATAGACTGGGACTGGATGGAATTGTCTCAACTATATATTTAGACAGAATCTTTTCAAGGACTGAGCCCTGAGGCCTTCCAACATTTAAAGTCAGAGATTTGAGGAGAAATCAGCAAAGCAGTTTAAGGATGACTGGCTCAGGAGGATAACCAAAAGAGAGAGTATAGTGTTCAGTCTCAAGGCTGGGGTGAGGTGTTTCACAAAGAAATGAGTGATCAACTGTGTCAAATGTTGCCATTATGGAAAAAAAAAGATTTAAAATTGCCCCTGTATTAACATGAAGTAGATCTGGTAAGAACGGGTTTTGTAGAGCACTGAGAGTAAAATGAATATGAATAGAAGCATAAAAATGGTGAAAATAAACACCAGGAAGGGAAACAATTTTTAGTTTCAATAAAAATAGTTGAAATTCCCTTTAAGTTACACAGTAAGGTAAACTCTTAATTTCTCAATTGTGCTTCTCCTATCTTTACTTGATTCCTGGAACCTTGGGTGTTTGAATCAACCGTTCTTGAGAGTCTTTTGTGAGTCATTCAGCTTTGTTCATCATGAGTAGAATGTTTTACAATCCACTTTTCATTTGCTTCCCTCTAGAATCAAAATGTTCTTGGCATGTACAATTCCTGGGAATCCACCAGGGGATCCGGCACCAGTTTCCTTATGGGAAAATTCAGCAATTAGCAGTTTGAATCAACTGCCAGCTGTAAAAGAAGCAATGTTTTAGTTGCAGAGCTGAAGCCAGTTGGAAAAGAGATCTTGAACTTACTGTTTAAGGATGTGGATGGTAGTGAACCAGCCATTGCTCTCATAATCTTTCTTCCAAGATTTACAGTATTCATAGAGAAGATATATTTACTACCATATCATTTCTATTCAATTGTATTTTTTTAAGTTTACGTATTTATTTTGAGAGAGTGAGCAAGCGCATGAGCAGGGGAGGGAGGGAGGGAGGGAGAGAGAGAGAGAGAGAGAGAAAGAATCCCAAGCAGGCTCAGCGGGGAGTCCAATACTGGGCTCCATCCCAGGAACCATGAGATCATGACCCGAGCTGAAATCAAGAGTTGGACACCTAACCAGTTGAGCCACCCAGGCACCCCTCAACTGTCTTTTGAAAAGAGACTGAGCATGCTGCGCATAAGATACACATTGTTTTCAAGACCTCCATATTTGTGAATTTAGTAAATGTGAAAGCTGAATTTTTTTGTTTTTGTTTTTTCTACAATATTATCAACTTTATCTGTCACTAACTTTCTACTTAGATTCCTTAACAACCCCACTGATTCTTTCCCTGGTTGGTTGCTTCTTTTATTGATCTCTCTTTTCCAAAGCCATAGGCAGTACCAAGCACAACAATTTAAGGTCTTTATTAAACTTTTTTATTTAAAATTATTTAACCTTTTTTAAGGTCTCTGGAGTCAAACAGTTTAAAATCCATCTGATGATATTATCTCTTCAGCCCATAAACTTCATAGTGGGCCTCAACAACACAACTTTATGTTTTCAAAGCATAATCTCATTCTAATTTCTTTTTCTGTGTTGCCATACAAGACTCTACCTTCATTGCCCACTTTGTTCTATCAATTTCAGATTTGCTAAGCAGAGGCATATAAGCATTCGTTAGCTTTAATTATCCCCATCATGCATTCCTATGCATTTGTTCCATAAAAATACATTAAATATAATCATAGCTTCCTTTTCTGTGGTGTGCCACTGTAAAGGTTGTCTGAGTTATTGTTTATTCACATTTAGTTATATCCTTAGGGTTATCATTTGTTATCCTGCAGAGTTCAATAATGTTCTAATTCTCTAGCTGTTTTTTAACTACATGAGGATTTTTCTAGATTCTCTTTATGTTTGTGAGTCTGAAATAATATATTTTATCTAGCAATAAAGCTAATACTTTATGTATACTAATATTTTATGTATCCCTTCACATCTAACTACTTCAGAAGCTTTTGATAAAGTTTCTCTCCCCAAATATTAAGCTTCGTCTCTTGAAAATTATTTATTTTTATACTAACGGCATAAAGAGTTCTCAAAATTTCTTGGACTAGGGCTAAAGGTCTTCTTGAACTTAACATTCTTTTGTATACTAGACTGTAGATCACATACCATGCAAGGAACTGATGATAAAGCAGTGAATAAGACAGACACAGACCCTGCTCTCACAGATTATTAATCAGGGATGCAACCGATAGAATGGGTAGAGAGAATAACAGCAGAAGTGCAGGATGCCAGCCAATCTCTGAGGCTTGAATATTTCTCCTTCCTTCATTCTGGTGCCCTTCATGACACAATGGTGGAATGCTAGTCAATCGGGACTTATATTTTCTGCACTGAAGAGACTTATATTAAAAGAATGAAACACTGAAAAAGTGTTTCATGAGCAGTAAGTATCTTAAAGTCTAAGAGTGTATGAAAGACCAGAAGGAACAAGCCAAATACAACCCTGCTACATTTAGGGTTTTGCTCAGTATTAGAGCTATTTGGATTATGTTGTTGGAATCCAAGAAGGATACCTTTAGTATTAAGGCTTTCCAAGCTATGAGATCCTCATCTTTCACCCATTATCCTGAGGTTATTTTGAACCTTTACACCAACTGCTGTCTCTGAAACCCAGGCATAGTAAGAGGAGCTTGGTCAGAATATTCTCTAATAAATCTACTTATTCTAATTTTCTGTGAACACCAAATGTGAACATATGCCAACCACTATAATTATCCTGATTCCAAATTTTTTTCATAGAATTTGTGGGGGGAAATGGTTAGAGAAAATTGTAATATACTATACTAACTTGTGGTGTACTCTGTGCTTGGTTGGGGCTATATTATGCCAGACCAAGAAGTGACACATGAAGGCCAGGTAGGCCTGCATAGGCAGGATAAGGGATGGCTCAAAGATGAATAATAAACATGCAATTAGATGAGCCATATGCACAGAAAACACCTACAATAAATATTTGGTATAATTCACAGAAAGCAACCAGAGCACAACATTCAGGAGTTTCAGCATAATAGGTGATGGCTTTCAGGGCAAGATACCTATCCTGGTACCAACACAAAAGCTTTGCCCAAAGGATCAGGTTGAGACCTATTAAACTAAAATACAAGATGACCTAAGAAGGCAGATAACAAATGATATAAAAGGAAGAAGCAACAAAACCGAACTGATTCCAAACCAATGACCTAAAAGCCCTAGAATATGTATTCCATTTTCCTATGACAGAGGTGGGAGGTAATTAACAATAGGGAAGTGCTAAAGTGATCCCAATCTGTAAAACTGGGGAATTAGAGAGGAGATTCAAGGTAAATAAAATTCAGACATGACCGAATTAATGCCACTAGTCTTCCTAACAGACAAGACTTTGGCAATTTTTGTTACAGAGTTGCCGGAATGGATGTCAGAACATGGTACTGACAGTTTCTGGGGCACCTGGGTGGCTCAGTCAGTTAAGCTGCCGAATTCGGCCCAGGTCATGATCTCGCAGTCCGTGGGTTCGTGCCCCGCATCAGGCTCTGTGCTGACAGCACAGAGCCTGGAGCCTGTTTCAGATTCTGTGTCTCCCTCTCTCTGACCCTCCCCTGTTCATGCTCTGTCTCTCCCTGTCTCAAAAATAAATAAAACGTTAAAGAAAGTTTCTTCCCTATTTCAAGTGACCAGAGATATATCATAGTATCTATACTTTACAGTTATGTAAGAAAGACTTTATTAGAATAACCTAAAGTCTATTTTTAAACCTTTAGAAATCTATATGTGATTTCAGTAAATATTAACCTGATTCAATCACATCATATCCTCCATGAATTATAAAGGGTTTGAATAAACTAACATTTATTTGGAACATGTCATCTATTTCTCTCTTCTCTGATCCCTGGAGTAGTTTCTCTTTTGGTCCTTCCTGACTTGATATTTTCTTTATTCACTTTTGGACAGTGTTTATCCACTTTTTCCCAACTTACTTCCTATTTATAGATCATTCCAATTTTTGAGTCTAGAATGCTTTGAATATAATGACTGATAATATTTCCATTCCTGAAAACAATACTGGGTATGCCAGTCACAGTTCTATAAACTTGTTTACCCTTCAGGGAGAAATATTTGATCTCATCATTTCCTGAAATTTATCTCTTTTTAATTTACAAATGATTACAGATAGCTAAGCTTCTACTTTAGGGATTTGATGATGTCTCTACTTAGGAGTAGAGACCTATTCTTTGATTCTTTATCTGTTTTCCCATCAATGAAACATTCTACTTTTATTAAAGTAAATATGAAACATTAGCACAAGATTGGTAGAACTCATTTAGTGAATTCAATGAAACTGCAATTTGCCTTTTACTGTTATTTCCTTCCATATTTTTAAAACCTATTTCCTAAAAAGGGAAAGAAAAAAATGAAAATAATAATGCTTTAAAACAAAAACTGAACATTGTACCATGTAGTCTGTGATTTTTTATCTTTGAATATTAACTGCATTATCCTGATTGTTAGCTTTATATGCTTATAAAAATTATATCAAATTCTATATATTTTAAGTGTTTTTGCCTTCAGTTTTTTCCCTTTTGAGAAGGTATAATACTATTGTAACTTTTAAAATAATAATCTTAAATTTACTTCAATGAGTAAGAATAATGTTTTCAAAGAATATTTCTATCTATTATATTGATTAAAAAAAGAAGAAAAGAACATTTGCTCTAGCCCCCAAAAGGCCTATGCTTTCTCTTAAGTATGCTGGACCTTCTATCACAAAGGACTTGAATTCTCAGAAGAATCCTATGATCGGACTGTTAATCACTATGTATTTAAACTGCCTCAAGGGTCAATCTAATCAATCATGTAAAAATACTTTGTCTTTTAAACAGAATATGTGTAAAAACTAGTGCTGCTCATTTGAGAGGTTTCTAAATTTTACTTCAGTGATTCTTAGTCAAATATACAGTTCTATCAGATCCAAATAGTGTCAAGGGAAATGTTTATTTCTTCTAAAATGAAAAGACCTCATTTTTATAATAAATATAATAAGAATAGGTGTTCCGGAGCTAGCTGCACCAGCTTGCTAGAATAAATGGTATGCATTTCCTACTAATTCTTCATTCAGAAACAACATATTGGTAGCTTGGAACTGGCCATGGTGGGGGTAGTTACACCACAGATCCACAAATGTTACAAATAAGGGCTTTTGTTTTTGAAGAGAAAGTTGTTCAATATTTATCAGCACACTGTTGATACAACCCCAACACCAAAGTATACAAGAGTATAAGGAAAAAGGTAAAATTGCCCACTAACCTAAAGATTATCTCTTATTATTTCAATGTATGTAACTTTCTATAATTTGATACAGTAAAAATTTCCACATTAAAGGGAACAATGCAAACTATAATGAAACAATTGGTTCAGACAGAGGGAAAACTCTAGTAGCCAGAATTCTAATATAGTCTCCAAGATTTTTCCTTCCTGATATACCCACCCTATATATCACTCCCATGATCAGGTTAATAATCAGATGAGTTTGAGTTAATTCAAAGAGAGATTATCCTGGAGGACCTATTCTACTTAGATGAGCATTTTAAAGAAGGTGAGTGTCAGAGAGAAGTTCTCCTGCTGGCCTAGAAGGAAAAAAAAATAATAAAAGCCTTGTTGTCAATTGTCTATGGAGGGAGCCATATAGCACAGACTTGCTGGAAGCTTCTAGAACTAAGACAGATCTCCAGACAACAACCAGGGAGAGGGAGAGTGAGAGTGAGGGAGAGGGAGAGGGAGGGAGAGGGAGGGAGGGAGGGAGGGAGGGAGGGAGAGGGAGAGGGAGAGAGAGAGACACCTCAGTACAATCACAAGGAATCGAATCTGCCAATAACATGAATACATGAATGATCTTGGAAGAAGACCCAGGCTCCAGATGAAATCTCAGTCCTGCTAAATATCTCGATTTCAGTCTTGGGATTCTGAACAGAAAACTCAACTATACTGTGTCAACAGAAATAATGAAATAATAAAAGGTTGCTGAGTTAAGCTTCTAAATTTATGGTAATGTGCTACTCAGTAATAGAAAACTAGCATACTTTATAAAAAATATGTCAAACATTTTTAGAAGATGGTGACTGGGAAAGAATGAATGAAATGGAGTACAATCCCAGAGCTTTCAAGGATGCATCTTTCTACTCCTCCTGAGTAAGGATAAATAAAGGATTCCCGGGTCTAGGCCTGGACACACAGAGCAGGTACCTAATATGGCTCTCTGAGGTGCTCTGATGGTTGAATGGGAAGAAGCGCAATCTCTTGGCACTTGGATTCCCAGACTAAAATGGAATAGGATAAAGTGAGAGCAGGCTTCAGCATGATAGGGCTCAGCTCTGTTTGCTGGTAAAAATCAGGGTCTTAGGCTTGGTTTCATGGACACTGGCAAAAACTGACCACAGGAACTCCCACTGCCTAATGGTCCTTCAAGAGGAGTCCTATGTTTGAACTTGGAATAGAGGTATCTAAGTCACCACAGCTATAATATCTGAAAAGAACTTGCTGTCCTGAGCCAGGAATTGATCAAACTAGACTTTAAAATACTGAAATCAATAGTTACCCCTTGAAGAATTTTGTTTGCAAGAAATTAAAGCAACTACAATGAAAACAGTTGAAGGGAGATGAAACATCTCCCCCCCCCCCCCCAGAATCCCAAATTCCCTGGGTTTATTACATGATTTGATACAAGGCAAGGCCAGTAAATCCAGAAAAAATGCTGATATCAGGCTTTTCTTCTAGCCAGTTGGAGGGGTTGAATGATGTGACCTCTAGTTTCATGCAGCAACTTACATTGATGAATTCAAAAGTTTGTTCCTTGCTTTGCTAACTTTAAACTCCTTCTAGAGGCACCTGGGTGGCTCAGTTGGTTGAGAATCCAATTCTTGATTTGGCTCAGGTCATGATCTCACAGTCCTGAGATAGAGCCTCACATCGGGCTCTGTGCTGACAGCACGGAACCTGCCTGGGATTCTCTCTCTCCCTCTCCCCTGCCCCTCCCCTGCTCACTCCTGAGTGTGCTCTCTCTATATTAAAAAAAATCCTTCTATAGTCAAGTTGTTATATATAAATACTTCTTTTAGAATACATTTCTCAAAGTATATTTATGTAGACAAAATGTGGAAACATTTTCAAACTTTAGATATGAATGGTCAAACTGCTTTGAGGAAAAAGAGCATTAAACTTAATAGAACACGTCAGTAATGCACATTTTATAGTATCCTCACTAGCACTGAGTACCATATATAGTTTGTTATTGGATAGGTAGTATTATTCATTTTACATTTTAAATTGGCTTTTCTTTGATAATTAATATAATAAATACACTTAAGGGGCACCTGGGTAGCTCAGTCAGTTAAGCATGTTACTTCGGCTTAAGTCATGATCTCACGGTATGTGGGTTCAAGCCCCTTTTCAGGCTTTGTGTTGACAGCTCAGAGCCTGGAGCCTGCTTTGGATTCTGTGTTTCCCTCTCTCTCTCTGCCCTTCCCCCTCCTGCACTTGGTCTCTCTCTCTTTCAAAAATAAATAAACATTAAAAAAAAAGAAAACAAAAGAAGTACACTTAACGTTAATTCCTTTTTCTAAGAAACCCATTGAGGCATTTATGTTTTCCTTTTATCAATATTTAAGATTCTTTCTCAAATATTAAACATTTTCATAAAATAATTTTAGCCATTTATGAAGATATCATTAAACAAAACAATAAGACAATAATATTATTGGCAATATTCTCCTGAATATGACCATTTATTTTTCATAAATCAAAAATAATGCCATAGTTGTACAACTATATTCATAAAACCTGGCTAAAAACCATTTTTGTTGTAAAAAACAAAATATGTTTAAGTATATAATTTATAACATATAGAGAGAGAGGAACACAAAATATGCCGAGATATTTTTGTTTCCTATCTATAAGGCAGCAAGAGGCATATTTGTAAAAAATAAAATAAATTCGAATAGATAACTAATCAATAGCTAACATAACTTGATAGCTCTGAAGTTTTTGGTAATCTGTGAGACTCTGATAAGTCTTTTTAAAAAAATTTTTTTAAAGTGTATTTATTTTTGAGAGAGACAGAGACAGAATGCAAGTGAGTTAGGGGCAGAGAGAGAGGGAGACACAGAATCCGAAGCAGGCTCCAAGCTGTCAGCACAGAGCTTGATGCGGGACTTGAACTCACAGAGCTGTGAGATCATGACCTGAGCTGAAGTCAGACGCTCAACTAACTGAGCCACCCAGGCGCCCTGAGACTCTGATAAGTCTTAACTGGGCATCATTAAAGCTTCTGCATGTAGAATTTGGTGCAAATTCCTGTCCCATCACTCTGTCCCAGTATATGAGCCTCAGCCCTGCCTACTCTGTAAAAATGGTAGAGGGAGAATCCCTGATGTCAATGGGTGAGTCACCAATATCAAAGCCTTTACATGAGCCAAAATAGGGAAGAGTGGTTATAGCTTGAGTTTTTGTGAGCCAGAGAAAGGGGCTGAAATATTCCTTTTATTACATTGATGTTCATCAGATTTTTTTTGGTAGTTCTTCCGATTGTTATCTACAAGTTTGCTAATATACTTAATATAAATAAAGCAAAGTGGTGTCTGGGTGGTTCAGTCACTTAAGCATCCAACTCTTGGTTTTGGCTCAGGTCATGATCTCACAGTTTGTGAGACTGAGCCCTGCATTGGGTTGTCCACTGACAGTGTGGAGCTTGCTTAGGATTCTCTCTCCCTCTCTCTCTGCCCCTCCCCCTGCTGGTGCTCTCTCTCTCTCTCAAAATAAGCTTATATTTAAAAGTAAATAAATAAAGCAAAAACCATAGGTGTGATCTTGACAATGTGAAGAGATTAAATAAGAAACGGAGACCCCAACTTATCAAAAAAGACCAAAGCAAAGCATATCAAGAGGTGGATGAGACTGATTTGGGCTCATATTGGTGATGGAAACTCCAATGGAATTCTGGTTTATTTCCAGGTGAAAAAAGAGCAGTAGTAACTTCTAAGGAGTAAGTAATGGTTTACTCCACTACAAAGTCATCATTTAACCTTGTAAAATATGGCCCTAAACAAAGTGTCATTATTTATTTCTCCACCTAGATGCAAGCACATACACCAAATGATTAGTTTAACCATTACTATCCATAGGAAGAAATGTGGGAAGGTACAAGGTCCTGGTGAAACCGGCTGACCTGGAGGAGGAAGAAACCGAATGTAGCCTGGAACCAGCAAGGAAGGTATCTCACCCTGGAGCAACAAGGAAGACTCAATTAGAATTAGAAGTGATCTAATGCCTCCCAGCCTTCCCCTCATGTTGTGACAACACATAAGCTTTTCTTCTGAGAAATCAGATTTGATTTTTCTCTGGTTAGGATTCTATATTTAGGTTGTCTCCCATGTACAGAATTAAAATAACTTGTGAAAATACAATCTGAATCATCAGCAGTAAGTCTTTGCAATGGGAATTTGATAGAATATACAGCTTACATGAAATTCCAGACAGAAATAAGACTTAATTTTTTTCTTAAATAAACATACCCAGAATACAAACATTATGACAGGATAAACCTAAAGGGAGGCTTCTTTGAATAATACATATTTGCTCTAATTTCAAACCACCTATTTTACACTGAAACTGTCTTGGGGTTAATGGCCAAGTGAAAGAGCCTACATTGGTGCAGATTTATCATGTTTGCAAATATTCATTCACAAACCCTTGTCCTCTTTACCCTTGCAGTACACATTCCATCCCATTGCTATTGAGCTTACTTAGTGATGTATTTTTGAATGGGATGTAAGGGGATTTGACATACACCAAAACTGAGCAGAAGTATTACATGTAGATTTTGTCTTAGCCTTATGTTTATCCCTACTGTCAAAGAATGGGCATGCTCTAAATAGTATACTCTCTCTCAGCCTTGGTCTAAAAATAGATTTGCTGAGGAAAGCAAAGCTGGATGAAGCACAGTTACAGCAACCACAGATAACCTGAAGTCACAACACCTACAGAAGCAAAGACTAAATGTCTACTCCTGTAAAACACTGAGAGTCTGGGTGTTTCTTCAGCAGCAAAGCTGACTAATAGGTGGGAATTTAAACGTTAGTTAAATTTCTACATGTTTTTTTATTTTTAGTTTTTTAATCAATTTATACCCTTTCACCCATTTCTCCCAACCCTTCCCTTACCCTCTTCTCTGGCACTACTAATCTACTAATCTATTCTCTGAATCTATGAGGTTCTTCTTTCCTCCTCTTCATTTTTTTTTTTTTTTTTTTTTTAGATTTTGCATACAAGAGAGATCAATCAGATGATTATTTGTTTTTCTCTAATTTCACTTAGCACATTGTCCTCAAGATCCATCTATGTAGTCACAAATGGCAAGATATGTGTATAGGAATATATATATATTAATATTAATATACATATACACACATATGACAATTTCTTTATTCATCCATTAATGAATAGTTTGTTTCCATATCTTAGCTACTGTAAATAATGCTACAATGAACACGGGGCTGCATATGTCTTTTCAAGTTAGTGTTTTCATTTTCTTTGGATAAATAGCCAAAAAATGGAGTTGATGGGATCACATAGTAGTTCTACTTTTAATTTTTTGAGAACATCCATACTGTTTTCCATAGTGTTACACCAATTTATGTTCCCACCAAAAGTGGACAAAGATTTCCTTTTCTCCACATCCTTGCCAACACTTGCCCTTTTATTTTCTTTTTAAATAACAGTCATTCCATCAGGTGTGAGGTGTTATTTCATTGTGGTTTTGATTTGCATTTCTCTGATGATTAAGAACACTAAGCATCTTTTTTATGTACCTGTTGGCCACCTGTATGTTATCTTTGCAAAAATGTCTATTTAGATCTTCTGTCCATTTTTAATCATTAGACTATTTGTATGTTTGACATTCATTTGTATAAGTTCTTTATATATTTTGGATATTAGCTCCTTATCAGTATATGATTTGCAAACACCTTTTCCCATTTATTAGGCTGGCTTTTAATTTTGTCGGTGGTTTCCTTTGCTGTGTAGAACCCTTTTAGTATAATGTAGTTCCACTTATTTCATGTTGCTTTTGTTTTTGGAGTCAGATTAAAAAAAAAAAATCTTTGCCAAAGACCTATGCAAAGAGATTATTGCCTATGTTTTCTTCAAGGAGTTTAATGGTTTCAGTTAAATGGTTTCAGTGGATTAAGTCTTTAATCCACTTTTAGTCAATTTTTGTGCATGGTGTAAGATACTGGTTGAGTTTCATTTTTTTTTTTTTTTTTGGCATGTGACTGTCCAGTTTTCTCAACACCATTTATTGAAGATGCTGCCCCTTTCTCATTGTACATTCCTGGCTCCTTTTTTTGGAAATTAATTGACCATACATGCATAGGTTTATTTTAAACTCTATTCTGTTTCATTGACCTATGTGTCTATTTTTATGTCATTACCATACTAAATTAATTACTATAGCTTTGTAATATAGTTTGAAATCAGCTAACATGAGGCCTATCTCCAGCTTTGTTCTTCTTTCTCATGATTGTTTTGGCTGTGTTTCGTTATTGTTGCTGTTACTGTGATTCCATAAAAATATTAGGATTATTTTTTCTATTTCTTTAAAAAATGACATTGAAGTTTTGATAAACATTGCATTTAATCTTAGATTGCTTTGGGTAGTATGGACATTTTAACAATATTGATTCTTCCAATCCAGGAGCATGGGATATCTTTTATTTGTGTCTTCTTCCATTTCTTTCGTTACTGTCTATAGTTTTCAATACACCTATCTTTCACCTCTTTTATTAAATCTATTCCTAGGTATTTAGCCTTATTTCCAATATTTATCAACCTACCATGACTTCCAATTTGCTCTAAAACTCAAGGTTGAATAAATGTCCTTCAATAGAGTAATGAGCATATGCAGATTACTATTAACAATGACTGTTCATTAGGTAACAACTTTATTCAAGTCACCTCCAGGCTAACTGTAGAAACTTTACGTAAGTTTTATGACTTCAAAATTATATAACCATAGAACGCCTAAATTCAAATCATAATTTTTTAGATTAAAATGGCTCAAATAGGAATATTTTAAGGAAAACTCATCAAAATTCAAAAGAAATTATAACAACATGTGCAATTCAAGCAGTTGCCATTAATCTGAACAAGGTCTCAGATTTTGTTTCCAGTTTCATTATTTATATTAATTATGTATTATCAGTTTATTTTTTATGTATGAGAACCAAGAGATACCAATCCAAATATGTATAATTGTCCTTTCAGAAGCAAAAAAAAAAAAATCATAGCAAATATTATGAAAGATTAAGGTGGCCACTTTAGCTTTTTGTTTGTATGATTGTGTTAAATCTCATTTTTCCAAATTCACTGTTGAACAGATATGGAATACTATTATTTGACAAATTTTACTTTTAAATTTGTTCAATAATGATGATTGCTATACATGCTAGAATTTGCTTCCTATTTTTAAGAAAGATTCTGAGACTTGTGATTTCTTCTTTTCCAAAAATGTACACGTTTCTAGGTGTCATTGTCTTCGATCATAAAATGACAACATTTTAAATATGTCATTAAAATGCATCCTATCTGATTTGTAGAGGGAATAAATATTCAAAGACGCTATCCATGTAATCCTATTAAAGCATAGTTTGCAAGGAAATGTTTCGCATGCTCTTGAATCTTTGAAGCTCATGATGGTTGTAAGCCATGCTATAGCTCTGTTGTTAAATTTTCCCAAAGCAGTTAAAGCTAATGGCAGTAACAAATGAAATGCTGTAAATCCAGGAAAGCATCAAGCCTGCTTAATTCCTGAGGCATACATTTTAATCATTGGAATAGAATTTTTTCCTGTTTCTTTAGCTAATCTCACTTTCTTTTGTTTTTCCCCAAGAGGATTTGATGTTTTGTTAAGAATGAAATCAATTACAGTACGAGTGCAATTTATAAGAGATTTAGCACTAGACAGAAGTCACTAAGATGCAAAAGAGGTGTTTTACTGTTTTTCAAGTAGAAGAGTCTCTCTCTCTCTCTCTCTCCCTCTCTCTCATTTGCTTTGTTTGACTTTTTCTTGTATTTTCATTGAGAAATTTCTGGCAAATAAAACACATAAAATTGACATTAGGTGTGGCGACTTATTCCCTAAATGCCCCTATTAAGCTAAAAAACTGCTTTATATAATTTAGACAATTTAAGTACTTTCATATATGACTACATAGATTTTTTTTTTTGCCTGATATAACATTTGAATCATTGCTATCAGAATTCCCAGGGTTTCTTTCCTCTTTTTCCCCAAAAATGCAGATTCCTTGGCTTTGACTAAAACTCACTCAATCAGAATGATTCATGACCGATGTATCTGGATTTTAACAGGATCATCAGGTGACTCTGAAGTTTGAGAACCATTGCTATAACTAAAGAAGTAGCTGAATACAATAATTACTGACATGTTTTACTCTCTCCCTTTTTCATTTGGCTCCTTTGTTCTTTTCTCAATTTGATTTGCTGCAACTATATCTTTAAAGTTGAGCTTCACCTTTGCATCAACAGAATTACAGCACTGGTGGGTAAATCTGAAATAAATTAAATTTGTGCCCTAAGGTATTAAGCCTTATTTCTCTTGTTTCATTGAATTTGTTATGTTTGTTATGTTTCCAAATAGGAAATTCATTTGTTTTTCTTGTAGATTAGAGAACTTGTACTTACAGGTTATGTTTTAGTGAGGGGAGAAATTGTCTATACTGGACTTTAAAACAATGTAAGGCCCTTTCTTCCAAGAGAATGAAGATAATTTAGTGAATATATATTGGATATCTGACATGATCAATATCTGGAAAGAAAAAAAAAACTGTCAAAGACAAACTTGCTTCCTTCTTATTTTGAACAAAAGTACGTTCAAGTCACAGCAGCATAAGAGGAAAAGTATAAGGCTATAGAATAGTAATAAAATAATGTTTGCTGAAACATCATTCCCTACTACAGAAATGGGCCAAAACTTCAAACTACCCCATTATAACCCAGTAATAAATGACTCATATGCACACGCACAACACAATTCAAGCTAAAATGGTATTGATTTAATACAGCATACATCATATTAATAGTCTGAAGTAATTTCCTAACTTTCTACCTAAATTACAACAAAAACACATATATACTAGAAAATCTTATTCAATATAGAGGGTAAACTCAAGAAAACTACTCAATTAACTAAAAGTACATTATAGTATATATCGTAGTAATCCTAACAATCGTGTGTGTGTGTGTGTGTGTGTGTACAAAATCTGCAAATTCTCTTAAGAATTATCCACAGAGCTGAAGTTTTGATGACTAAGAGAAATAACATAATTTTGTGTAGACCTAAGAAAAAAATTGACTGCTGAATAATTATCATTGTTTTTAATTCCCAATTTTCGTAAACAAAATAATGTTTGCTGAAACATCATTCCCTACTGCAGAAATGGGCCAGATTTTCTGGATATTTCTCTTAAATCTTCACTTTGTCTCTTTTGATGTAGCTTATATCATCTTGAAATTATATAGGTTCTCACTAGCCTTTTTGGAATCCTTTATATCTGTACTGTCACTGGAAAATGGTCATAGGGTGTTTATAAATACTTAAGTGAAATTGAGCTCAATGATTAATCTACAGCTAATTAGGTATATGGAAATAACATTTAAAAATCTGGATCTCAGTGCCTTTACTCATAAAATAAAGGTGATTATCCCTTTCATCTCTAAATTTCCTTTCAACTAAAAAGTTATACAATTCTATGGCACTACCAGTGCTGTGACTGAAACAGCACTGATTGTCAGAAATTTCTTCCTTATGTTAAGAATGAAGCTGGTCAACCATGATACTCATTCTTTTTGGAGAGTACTTAATAGGATCTTTTTAGACATTTGGGAGAGAAATCCATGTCAAACTGAATTTAGCCAATAAAGAATTTATTGCCTCACAAAACTGACCTGGCTTGAGCCTGGTTCTTAAATGATATAATTAGAGTTATCTCTCTCTCCATCTTTCTATTTCATTTATTTTTCTTCTGCATCCCTTTTGTTTTGAGAAAGTTATCTCCAAATAGTGACAATGATGCCAAGCAGCAATTCTGGCCAAACAGCCTTGTGGTTTATCAACTCCTACAAAAGGAGACTGCCTCTTCTCCAAAGCTTCCTGCAAAAGTCTGAGAATTCAGTCTCATTGGCTTGTACGCATTTTGATTAATTGTTCCAGCTACCAGAGGAAGAGATAGGGCTTATAAAAATGGGCTTATTGGCTCTGCCTAGGAAGAATATCTACCCCTGCAGCTAGGATTTCAAATAAACCCCAATTTAAACAGGGGAAGTATGGGGCGCCTGAGTGGCGCAGTCGGTTAAGCGTCTGACTTCAGCCAGGTCACGATCTCACGGTCCGTGAGTTCGAGCCCTGCGTCAGGCTCTGGGCTGATGGCTCGGATCCTGGAGCCTGTTTCCGATTCTGTGTCTCCCTCTCTCTCTGCCCCTCCCCCGTTCATGCTCTGTCTCTGTCTGTCCCATAAATAAATAAAAACGTTGAAAAAAAATTTTAATTAAAAAAAAATAAACAGGGGAAGTATGATACTATCAAAGGAAAATTGGTGTGCTTCTATCAGAAAGAAAAAAAACAAACAGAAATTGTATGCTAAGCAGGTAAAAAAAAAAAGATGTCCATGGTATTCTTGCCTACACTTAATGACAGCTACCAGTCAGTTTCATTATTTTTCTATAAGGTTTACTTAAGCAGACACTTCTCATGTGTTTCAGTCTCAGGACTTCTTTAAACTGAAAACTGTTGAGAATCTCCAAGAATTTTTACACGTGTGAGTTATGTGTACTGATACTTAACACATTAAAAATTAAAATGGAAAACCTAAAAATCTTTAATTATTAATTCCTATAAAATAACAATAATAAACCTGTTACCTATTAATGTAACTATTGTACTTGTTGGGAGCAATCAGTATATATTCCGAGAGAAGTAATTCATGAGAATGACATTGTTTTACATGTTCTTCAGTTTTTTTTAGTGACTCCAGATGGCTGGATGCTCATATCTTCTCTGCCTTCATTCTGTGCTGTTTTAATGAAAGTCTAGCCCCACAGACATACGTAGTTGAAAAGGAAGGATATTCTAACAACCTTCTCAGATAATTGTGGATATTAATTTCTTATAATACATCCGAACTTGACAAAGAGTTTCTTAAGAGCTGCAATATGGAAACCAAAACCGTACCAATAATTTTTTTTTTATCTGTCCCACTAAAATCTATTGGTCTAACTTGCACTTTGAATGGATCTTTTACCCATGCATAACTTTGAAATTTTGAAATATCATGCATTGTTCATTTGGAAAATATTGGCTCACTTTGGTATGCAGCAGAAATGCTTCACGTGTATTTCCTATTTCATCACACAGAATATTAAGGAGACATGTACTCAAGGGCTGATATTTAATACAAATAATATTTTTGCTTCATCAAGGGCAAAAAGAAAGAAACTGTATTTTCTTTTTGTGGGAGTGCCTGCTAGTGAATAATACAACAATGACTCTTATTACAGTTTTGTACCACTACTTGGATTTAGGCAAAGGCATTAGAAATTTTATCCAACACTGCTTTTGCACCATCAGTGAAAATGTCAACACATGGAAGAGGCAAATAATTTCTTAGCATTTTTATGAAAGTTGTTTCTACCTTCTAATTCCCTGAATGAATCTTGAAAACTCTAAGAAATCCAAAGACTACACTTTCAAAACTAAACTGCTGCCTTAAAACTGTTGCCTAAAGTTTTTGTTTATTTCCACATAACTTGTTTTATTATACCTTCCCAGATACACAAAATTTTATCAGAATCCTTGCTAAAATGGGATAATATATGTGAAAGTCAATTTTAGACTGTTAAGCACCTTACCACTATTAAAACAGTGTTTTTTATAGTTATCATCATGGTAACTATTAATGGTATAACATCTGAACTAAACACAGTTTTGTTGTTGTTGTTGTTGTTGTTTTTTTCTGGTGTGGTCTGACTGTACAGACTAGAGGAAGAAAAACGTTATTTTTCTATTAATGTCATCTAACTTGCACTACATTTCTCTCAGCAATTTCACTATACTGGCATACTGAATTTGCAGTTAGCATGAAAGACTACTGATTTTTTTTTTTTTTTTTACACAGCAGAAAGAAGTCTTAGGAGACATAATGATCAAATGTAATATGGAAAACTGGATGGGACCCTGGAACAGAAAAAATTACATTTGGTAAAAAGTATAAAAATATGAATAAACAGGTACTACAGTTAGTAATAATGGACCAGTTCATTAATTTGTATGGTGACAAATGTACTACATTGAGGTAAGATTTAATAAATAGGAGAAATACAGTGTGGGGTATACGGTGACTCTGTAAGAACTTTGTAATTTTTTTGTTAACCTAAAGCTCTTCTGAAATAAAAAGACTATTTTTTTAAAAGCATGGTTAACAGTTGAGAGGAAAAACCATCTGTTTCAAGTTCAGACCACCACGGAAAACTCACCAAATTCATGGTCTCAAAAGCTTACACATTATTTTTAGTCAGAACATGGGGTGAAATCAAGGTCCAAAAGTTATGACATAAAACTTAGATAAAACATGATGCAATTCTGAAGGATAGTCTCTAAATGATGGTAGCTGTATCCAAAGGATGTAGGAAAATTCATCTATGATTGGGATGTATTAACTAAATTCATTTTTAAATAACTCCATTGTTCATCTGTTAGAAATAGCCTATGGACACTGTACTTTCTATGGAAAGAAATGCACACAATTGTGAAAGTGCTCATGGTTTGATCGACCTTTTAACAAATCAATATACTTAATATCTGGTCTTTTTTAATGTCTTATAAACATATGGCACTACAGGCAAGATATGTAAAAGATAATCAGATTTAATTTTAAATGGAAGATTTCATATTCAAAAGTTGACTCTGTTAACACTTGGAGCTTTAGAAAATGAAAGTATTTGATCATTAGGTTCATTTACAAATATAACATAAAAAGAAAGATTTTCCTTAAGTCAGCCTCCAGCACATAGGTTAAGTGTTAACAGGGACACAGAAGATTAAATAAACACTGTACACTCCTTTATAATTGGTAAAGTTCCCAAGGTATTATCAGCTCCATCATTATTTTCATTGTTTTTTATATATAGTTTATGATTGAGAGAGAGTTCATAATATTCAGGGATCTGATAATATCTCTAGGTTCTCTCAGGGGCCTGTGAATTAAATAGTATGAACATTTGTTAAATGGCTACATTTGAGTTTTTTGTTTTTGCTTTTAATTTTTTTAATGTTTTATTTATTTTTGAGACAGAGAGAGACAGAGCATGAGCAGGGGAGGGGCAGAGAGAGAGAGGGAGATACAGAATCCGAAGCAGGCTCCAGGCTCTGAGCTGTCAGCACAGAGCCTGACGCGGGGCTCCTCCTCCAATATTGTTGCACACAAGAAAAAAAAGATAAAGGCCAACAATTTAGAGCACATTAATATTTGAGTTGTGACCATTAAACAACTGGAAAACACAGCAGAAAAGAAGGCAATTATTTAATTTTAAGGCAAAATAAATCAATATTACAACTAAAAATGGCATCTTCCTTCAACCCTAGCATATGGAAGCAAATGTCTTAACTGGTAAACCACTGCTAATCGTCCTTAACGTTAATCTTTGTAGAGTTTACAAATGCAGCTATTCTTCCAATGCTAATTATTTAAATAAACAATCCAATACATATTAACAAAGCTATCTAAAACTGAGGCCAATAAAGGATGAACCTAAGTTACTATAGAAGTTAGGGTAAGCAAGGTTGGCTGCTGTTAACAGATCAGTTCCCATGTCTCAGTGGATTAATGCACAGAAGCTTTATTTCTCACTGACATAAAGTGCAATCATGCTTCCTGGTTGGTAAATAGACTTCTGTGCAGTCATCTGTGGTCCATGACTATACATTCCTTTAAGCTAATGTTCAGAGACATTCCATTTGACTGTAGAGTAAAACAAAAAGATATAGTCACAAATGGGAGATTTCTATGGACCAAATCCAAACATGGCACACATCATTTTCACTCAGGTTTTATTGGCTAGAACACAGTTCTGTGATAATACTTAAGTTCAAGGAAGACTGATATATTAAGTCTAGTTGTGGATTCAAGAAGATGATTCAGGGCACGTGGGTGGCTCAGTGGGTTGGGCATCTGACTCTTGATTTTGGCTCAGGTCATGTTCTCACAGTCTTGAGATCAAGCCCCGCCTCCAGCTCCATGCTAGGTGTGAAACCTGCTTGATATTCTCTCTCTCCTTTTCTTTCTGCCCCTCCCCTGCTCTTGCTCTCATGCTCTCTCTAAACAAAAACAAACAAACATTAAAAAGAAGAAGATTCGGGTATTCTTCTATGTGCTATATAAATAAAGAAGTAACCTATTTTTAAAGACCTTAACTATGCCATTACATAGTGGGGATGTTTTCAATTTGCCTTCAGTTATTCCCCTCCCACAATCTATGCACTTACAATACAATTTAGTAGCCTTTACTGTTAAGAGGCAAATACATTTTAGTTTTGAACAATGTGGGCATTAGGGATGCCAACCCACCCCCCAACTGCTGTTGAAAATCCACATGTAATTTTGGCTTTCCCAAAACTTAACTACTAATAACTTACTGTTGACCAGAAGCCTTACTTATTACCTAAACAGTCAAATAACACATATTTTATTGTATGTTTATATATACAACGCTATACTATGTTCCTATAATAAAGTAAACTCGGGAAAAGACAACATTATGAAGAAAAACACAAGGAAGAGAAAATACATTTACAGTGTTGTACTGAATTTGTTGAAAAAAAATCTATGTCTAAGTAGACCCACACAATTCAAACTCCTGTTGTTCAAGGGTCAATGGTATATTCCCCAACCTTATAAATCTTTTGGCCAAAAGAATGTGGCAGAAGTAACAGTGTGCCAGTTTTGAACCTATCTCTCAAGATGTCAAACATGTTTCTTCTTACCCTTTTGGAAACCTGCCCAGCCACCATGAAAGAAAGCTCAGTTTGGATTGCTGGATGATGAGAGACCTTGTACAGAAGAACCAACTAGTACCCCGGCCTCCAGCTAGCTAATCTCCAGAAGCAGACGGCAACAAATGCACAAAGAAATTCAGATAAGACCAGAAACATCTCTCAGATGACGCTAGTCTAAATTGTTGGCCAACTGGCAAAATCACTACGGTAACAAATAATTTGGAGATTGTTTAATATATAACTAGTATGTATAAACACTGAAACATAAATACTCACTATGTGTATCCTTTTAAAAATGTCTTGGTGAAGTACTTAGAAAAGTGTATAATACTAATTTGCAAGAATATAAATAGAAATATTTAATATTCTTTTTAATTTTTTCAATGTTTATTTATCTTTAAGAGAGAGACAGACAGAACATGAGAGGGGGAGGGGCAGAGAGAGAAGGAGACACAGAATCTGAAGCAAGCTCCAGGCTCTGAGCTGTCAGCACAGAGTCCGATGTGGGGCTTGAACTCATGAACTGTGAGATCATGACCTCAGCCAAAGTCAGATGCTTAATCGACTGAGTCACCCAGGTGCCCCTATTTAATATTCTTCTTAAAGTTGATGAAGCAGATTCTTATTTCCAACCTAATAAACTTGCCCTTCACAGTCTTGCTAGATGTGGCTAAGCAATCAAGGAAAAAGATCATTGCACTAATATAGTTCCGTTTTTCAAAGAAAATAATTTATTTATTACTTCACATTCTTCATTATTCTATACAACATGTTCACGAAACATATGACAAATACATTGCCTCCTATTAATCTTTTAAAGCAAAAAAAAGGCATTGAAGAGTGAGCTGCCTGAATACAATTAAATAAGGGAAAAGAAAAAGAGCAAAAGAAACGGAGCTTCCTGGCATTTAGGTTAAATATGTTAACATTTCTTCTTATTTTGGAAGTTTGATTCTGTCCATTTTCCCCTTAAATACCCATTTGGACGTATCCATTTCTAGTTACTTTAGAATACTGTTAGCATTCTATTGTGATATCCTGTGCCTTCACATTGAAAAGACTGTAAAAGAGAATGCCAGATTTTGACAGGTTTAAACGCTACATGACTTGGCAATGTTCGGCTTTGTTCTCCTATGTTTTACTCTGGCCCAGATTCTAGGACACACAGGCCAACTTAGAAGTTCAACATCTGACCAGCAATAGAGACGTGCATGCGGTCCCTGTGGTATTCCATGATTCCCTCTGGGTCACTCACTGCTCAAGGAATTCTAATGTCCTTAAACTGAAGGAATGCAGCATTTTTTCCCTTTTCTTCCCTTACTATAACTTTTTTTATTTTTTTGAGAAGTGGGGAGGAAATTGTTTTCAAAATGAAATCCGAATGTATAAAATTAATCAATGCATCAGAATTTTGGGTAAGCCATAATGAAATTGTTACTATTTTAAAAGTAGAGTTCATATTTCAGGAGATAGACCATGGCAAATTCCTACCTTTTTAGGTTTTCCCCTCAAACTGCTCTTTCATTATTTTTTAATCCCTACTCAAATTCACGTGAACACATCAAAATCCTTTATTTTTGTCTATATTCAGTCCTAAAAATATGAAGTTTTGTATGGGGATCCTCCCAGAATTGTATTATACTGCAGTGGAGACAAAAGGAGATGGAAAGGAGGGGATGGCCACAGTAGAAATCATGAATCAGCCTTAGCTTCCCAAATCACAAGCTCTGCAACTATTCAAAGGAGAGCTTGGCAAAAAAAAATTGAAGACACAGACATTATTATCCATCCATGTGTAAACTGATTGAAAGAAATAAAATAAATACATCATCAACACAAATCACAGCAATATTTACATCCAGCAGGGAGAGTGACTGCCTTGAGGACCACTTTTCTTTGTCCCTGTTAGACTGCCTGCATATGGAAACAAAGTTCTACTGAACAAAGCGGAACTGCGTCTAATAAGTCCCAGTAGTAGGGTGGCATTCCTGAAAATACACAATTAAAACACAAAGAACTGTTAAATAATACTGCCTTGGGGATTGGATTGACAGCAATTCTACCTTATTAAAATAACTTTAAAAGTTCATTTAAAAGTCTCAACATCCAATTTTATTCAGTACTCAATATAGTAAAAAGAAAACCTATTTTTACTCATGGACAGAAATATTACGTGGGCTTATGTGACTAAATGTTGACTGATTATATCCTGATAAAATAGTGGAAAAATAATTTTCTTTTAACAATGGGTGTTTAAGTCATAGATAGTTACATTCTTCTAATTTCTTACAACATAAACGAAAATAATAATTTTCTCCTTATAATAGCATGTAAAAGATGCCTAATAGCATTATTCTGCTACAACACATAAAAAATGAACATACAATAATACTGAGGAAGGATCACAAAAGAAAATCTTAGGAATCACATATTAAGTGACAGACATTTTTATCTGTGAGAAACGTACATCCCACCTCCAAATCAAACTATATTGGATCAAACATAATAACCAGTCTGTAAGGGTAGGCTGAAGTCTTCTACTATGTAGAACTCTGCCAAATGCTACGTATGGGACAGAACCATAAGATGGTCCTGGTCTCAAGATCTGTACGATCTTATGAACAACATCAGTAACAGAAGAACTAACTGGTCATTAAATCACAAAACTTTAACAAATGTATGTTATTGGAAATTCAGCCGAAGTGATAAGAAATATTTTTTTTAAAGTTTGATTTGACCAGGTAGAAAAAAGGTACTATAACAGAAAACGTCTATGAAACTGATCGTCACACTCAAATAACAGTATTTTAGTAGAGTTAAATGGAAGGTCTATTTATAATGGTAGGAACAGGATTAAAGAAAACTATTAAGGAACAGTGAAATAGTCTAGGCCTGGAAGTAGATGGTGCCATTACTGATCCCAAAGGCAAGGGTACAGAACAGCAGTTAACCCGTAAGAGAAAAGTGGGCATAGTTGTAGGAAAGAGCTGCTTATTAGGTTGGAGCTTGTGGTCATCAAAAGACAGGGGACATACTATGACATTGCCCTCTGTCCTGCTGGAATCTCTCACTGGTCAAACCTACAGGAGGCTGGAGGATGAGAGAGACTCTTATTGATTCAAAAATGTCAGCCTCCCATGATGGACCAAGGTAGAGAGTAGAGACAGAGGAGGAAATACACAACATGTAATATAGATAGGAGGGTAGATTATAGAAGCACTATCACACTGGAGGTCACCTAATCTAAAATCATATGAAACATCACTGTTAGTTCTTTTTCATAAACAAAACCAGATGTGAGCCAGATTATTCACCAGTGATAAAGAAAAATTATATTGCCAGCATCCTAAAAAAAATCCTTGTGTACCCCTTTCTCTTCACAGCCATACCCCAATCCTGGTAGGAAATTTTTTTCTCATTCTTTTTTTTGTTTTTTGTTTTTTGTTTTTTTTTTTACTATTTACATACATATCCTCAAATAAAACAGTTTAGCTTTGCTTGTTCTAGAAATGTTTATGAATTCATTCATTCCATTCATATTCTTTTGTGTCTGGCTGCTTGTGCTCACCATTTTATTTAAAAGAGTCATCCAGGGGCGCCTGGGTGGCGCAGTCGGTTAAGCGTCCGACTTCAGCCGGGCCACGATCTCGCGGTCCGTGAGTTCGAGCCCCGCGTCGGGCTCTGGGCTGATGGCTCAGAGCCTGGAGCCTGTTTCCGATTCTGTGTCTCCCTCTCTCTCTGCCCCTCCCCCGTTCATGCTCTGTCTCTCTCTGTCCCAAAAATAAAATAAAAACGTTGAAAAAAAAAAATTTAAGAGTCATCCAGATTATTGCACCTAGTCATAATTTAGTCATTTTCACTTTGTCAATCATTCAATATTTCTACAATTTTTAATATTTTATTCATTCATTCATTCATTCATTCAGTTTTTAGAGAGAAAGAGCATGAGTGGGGGAGAGTGGCAGAGAGAGAGAATTCTAAGCAGGCTCCAAGCTCAGCGCTGAACCAGATGTGGGGCTCAATTCCATGACCCTGGGATTGTGACCTGAGCTGAAATGAAAAGCCAGGCATTCAACTGACTGAGCCACCCAGGATCCCCTAAGATTTTATTTTTAAGTAATCTCTACACCCAATGTGAGGCTCGAACTTACAACCGTGTGATCAAGAGTTGCCTGTTCTACCAACTGAGCTAGACAGGCACCCCAATATTCTACAATTTTCATAGACTATATGTGTCAATTTTTACTTGTCTATTTGTAGTCATTTTAGTTGTTTCTGGTTTTTTCGCTATCAAGAAAAAGCCACTCTGAACATTTTTACACATATATCTTGATGAATATTTGCATATGCATCCAGAGTGTTTGCCCAGAATATAAACCCCAGGTCATAGGATTTGCACAGCTTTATCTTTGTCAGATGATACAAACTATTTTTCTAAAGTAGTTGGCAATACATGCCTCCATCAACAATTCATGAGAGTTCCCACAAATACACATCGACACTGATGTATTATTGTAGAACCTAAAATTTTTGTCAATTTGGTGGATACAAAGAGTTATCCCATCTTTCAATAAACACAACGTCTTAATTTTAACATCCAGTGCATTGTTATGGTTAATTCTTCTTGTATCTTGTTTGAGAAATCTTTCTGATTCCCTAGTTTCAGTTGCTGTGCTTCTAAAACCTTCCTGGTTCCTTTCCTTTCAGATATTTGCTCTTTGTCTTTTTTGTGTGTAGGAGGTCCCCTATAACCTTAAGCTAGTTTGTGTTAACTTTTAGATACTTGCAACCCAAAGTGCCAATGAACTTATAAGCGTTCTGGTCTTCCTGGTCCTCTCCATTGTAATGCTCCATTATCATTACTTGCCATATAATCCATTCTTCTTTACCTCCCACCCTTACTCCTGCTCCTTCCTTCCTCCCTTCCTTCCTTCCTAATTTGAAATAATATATTTAGATCATTTATGCTGCTAATGGACTTAAACAGTTTTATTCTTTTCAGATACTTTTGCACTTTAACAGAGATTTGCACTTCAACAGATTTAAATCAAAAATGCCACGATTTCTTAGTATAATACAAAGATCTCTGGAATCAGATAGTCTGCTATTAGAGTCCAGCTTTTCCCTTATTAGCTATGTAACCTTGAAAATTTACTTGCCTCTCTGATAAAAATGATTTCAATAACACATGTCCCGCTTACCTTATCATTTTTAACATAGTTTATGAAATCAATCTCAAAACTCTGAATCTCATAGATTATTATTTTAAACTCTTATACTAATTCCATGTGATATTTCAGATACATTTTTGATAAAATGATAAGGAACATCCTTTAAGGAAGATAACTTTCTGTTTTCCTCTAAATGCCACAATGTAAGTGACCAAGACATCTTTCATCTTTCAAAGTTAGCACAGGCAATAGGAACTGATTTTGGTCCTCTTGTTGAAGAGCCCAGGAAATTTGTGAATCTACATGGATCCTTATTGGTATTGCACCAAGGTCAGTTCTCTGAGTTCAGAGGACAATGACACAGATGTATAGAATTTACACAGTATCTTAAAATTTCAGCTTTAATTTTCTGTCTCATCCAAGAAATACATATTTTATTGTACTGAGAAGATGGATAAGCTGTACATACTAATAAAATAAAATAATATAGCACCACTTATTGACTGTACTAAAATATAACACTCCTAAAATTAAAGGAAAACCTAAAATATATTCAGATAGCAAAGTTATGATAAGGGTGTCAGAATTCACATGAGTCTACAATTTTTCTAATGTCTGATTTTACCATGAGGTCACAAGTATGTTCCATCTTGTGAGTGAAACAGTAAGACTGACCTGTCCTGACACTGTCATAATACTAAAGGTTTCATAAGTTGAACTCCCAAAGCCTCTCGTGACTTCATTAGCCACTTTTTGTTCTCCTCTGTCAAAAACTCAAAGAGGTAATTCGTGCCAACGTGTCATTCCAGGTTATACCCATGACATAGAATTATGCTTTCTTTGTGTTTGCAATAGTGCTTTAGGGTAACATTAGCCTTTCTTTTCCTTTTCGGCTGCACTGGTGGTGACTTGGTGTTTTTTATTGTTTGAATGTCAGGTGGAAATACGGCAGCTAAGGACAGACGAAATGAGATTAAAAAATAAAACAGCACCAGTCCTTCATAGGAGTTCTATTGTCCTCTGCAAAGTGAGGAGCGAATCTACCAGCTGCAAGAGAACAAAGAGCTGTCACATATACCCTAAGTAATGAAGAGCTCTTCTTTCCCCTTAGATTCACCACACAAGCTCTTAAGGTCCATTGTAGGTGTATTACCATTAGGATAAAAGCTCTAGTAGGTTTAGCCTAAGGGGACATCAATTGTTGCGCATAAAAACAGGGACCCAGTGTGTGTGTTTCCATCTTTAAATAGGTTTTGCAGCTTCGACTTCCTTTTGTTAAGCTCTCACAGATCTCAGAGTCAGAGACACATTAAGGATGCCAATTTCCTTTCATACATTCTGATCAATCACTTCAGCCATTTTAACAACTGTACTGACAACAACTGAAAAGGCAATTCACATCACTGCAAACAAGACCCAGAAGAACAAACGTATTACACCACAGTCAAGTGTTCACTGTGTGTGTGTGTGTGTGTGTGTGTGTGTGTGTGTGTGTACATAGGTAGATTATATGTATGCGTACTTGACTCATGCTATCTATGTATATACTTATATGTATGTTTATTATATGGCTAAGTTATTTTTTTAATTGACAATTTTACTTAAAGCAAAGAAATGCGTCACATGAGAAAACAAAATTTAAAAATAAACGTGTTTAAAGTTTTTTTTTTTTTTTAACGTTTATTTATTTTTTTGGGACAGAGAGAGACAGAGCATGAATGGGGGAGGGGCAGAGAGAGAGGGAGACACAGAATCAGAAACAGGCTCCAGGCTCTGAGCCATCAGCCCAGAGCCCAACGCGGGGCTCGAACGCACGGACCGCGAGATTGTGACCTGGCTGAAGTCGGACGCTTAACCGACTGCGCCACCCAGGCGCCCCTAAAGTTTTTTATATCAGATTATGTTGTCCACTAAATAGTTTACATACTGAATGAAAAGTAGGGACTGCATGTTTAAATAAATTTCATGAGACCAGTATCTCCAGGCGAATTAAAGACGGTGTTGGGGAAGGTGATGGAGAAGATGTGACTGCCAGTTGACCTGTGAGCCAGACTGGGCACTCAGAGGCTCCTCATCTCTTCTCCTGTCTTTGAAATGTGTGTTCCACTTGCCTTTACCACTTCCAGAGGCTGCTCTAAGGACACAGCCTTCAGATACTGATGTAGTATTGAGATCACACCTACGTGGTATATGTGACTGAACTCAGTTAAAACCTCTTCATAATTTTTTAAGATTTGGCAGGCAGTGAAGCCACTCATTTTCCCACTGCCCAAGATAAGCCTTGTATATAAGTTCACTTTGCTTATTAAAAAAAACAAACAAACAACCCTGCCACCTACCAACCTGGAGTGGTCGACCTCTTTCTTCCTTCTCTTGCTGCCTCCTCTGTACGGGGCCAGTTTCAGATTATACCAGCAAAGGTCCCAAGAGGGTTGTGAACCAACAATTGGTGAGCCAGCTAGAAGACCACAGAAATGGGCCTTCGGAATGAGGTATCCACCCTCATTTTCCTCAGGGGAAATCCTGAGTTGGCCATCGACTTCTATGTGGAAGGGAGTGGCCCATAAGTTAGATGCTATGGACCACCATGTGAGAATGGGGATGTCCCCCAAATGCTAGTCATTCTAACACACTTGTTGAGGAACTGAACATCACACCCAGTGGCAAAGAAGGGAAACAAATGATCCCTGCAGTGGGCTGGCCTCTGCTGTGGGCAGTTTGGCCGGTGACCAATGCCCAGATAGAAGCTGAAGCTCGAGTTAGAAACTCAGAACTGAGGTTAGACAAGGATGTGTGGTTTTCCATCCTCTGCTACCTTCAGGGCTGGCAGACAAAGTTGGGGAGAAAGATTATAAATTAGAGACCTTAGCATGCTGTTTTTACAATGGGGGGTGCAACCTCCCACAGGTTAAGATCTGGGCACTTGTGACAAAGTCTAATTAGGATGCTAAGAGATGGAATCTCTGAGAAAGTGATGAAAATGAAGAGAAGGATGTTATGGTGATTGACAATAAAACAGGCAAAATGTCCTATATGCCTCTGGACCCTGATACAAAGGAAAATTTTAAATAGCAATTACCCTAAAACTCTTAGGAGAAAACTTGCATTCTGTGTCCCTTGAAACTGTAAATCTTATCACGTCTTTGAAATGTAAACACCCTAAGAGATAACCAAAATATTGCTCACAGAGACTGAAGGGAAACAGAGGCTGGAGGGAGGCTTTTAAAAATGCAGACTGTTATAAAAGTTCCCTTGTTAATTGTGTTATAATGAACTCTCATCAGATCTTAACCACGGCCATGCCACTTGCAGTTATTGTTTTACTCTCGTGCTTCGGCAAAAAGGGTTCCTGCAAAAGTACTTCATCTTCAAGACATTTATAGAAAAGACATTGACAAGGCTTCTGATACCTAGGATCATTTTGCCTTCATGTGGGAAAGATAATAATGAACCTTTCCAGTGCTTCTTCAAGGCTACCTGCCAGCTCCACAGTATGTCATGGAATGCTGGTCTGAAATCTGACTCTGTACTTCTTCCTCACATCAGTGGAATGGGCCCATTACACTGATGATATAATGTTAACAAGTAAAGATTGTCTCTGCTGTAGGACACTCTGCAAGCTTGGCTGGAACAACCACAAGGCAGAGGGTGAGCAGTGAACAAATAGACATTTGAAGACCCAGGCACTGCCATAAGGTTTTGGGGAGTCATCTGGTTGGATAAGACCCATGTTGTCTCAAAAGCTGTGATTGATAAAGTGTAGGTTTATCCATTCCCTAAGAACGTGAAAGAGATGCAAGCCTTTGTAGAAATTTTGGGGTTCTGAACGACTCCTGTTCTCCCCAGGGCACAAGACTTCCATCCCTTATATCACCTGATAAATAAAGGGCACATATGAGACTCAGGGTCAGAGCAACAAGCCACCTTTGAGAAGACACAAACACTAGTGAAGCAAACTAAAGATCTGGGCATCTCCTATACAGGGCTACCTTTTGAGCCAGATGTGTTTGTGACTTCAGAAGGTATGGGTCAGATACTGTGGCAGAGATGACAGAGGGGAAGAATGACCCTAGGATTTTGGTCCCAGCTCTGAAACTCAATATACTACCATACGGCAACAGCTCTCACAATGTTCACAGTGCTCCTCTAAGTAAAGCTTCTCACACAGCTGCCTGTGGGCTGAACTCCAAATGATCTAGCTTGTGATTACTCATGAGCCCTGGACATTAACCCTTTGACTTTGGACCATCCTGAAAAGATTAACCCTATGGCTTGGACAATGGAAAGCGAAAGGACAGGTGATCAAAAATAAACCTTTCTGGGGGCAAGATATGTGGAAAGACATTTGAGTCTGCCTGAAGGAGTCTAAAGCAACCCTCAATGTTTATAATTCCCCAGTTCATAAGATCCTGACACCCTCTGGCAATCAGGAAGCTGATGCCCGAGTTGGGTACCAGCCCTAGCAACTGACAGTTCAGTAGTTATAGGAGATTGAGCCCATAGAAAGAGTGGCCACCACAGTGCCTGTGTAAAATGGCATATGGCCAAGGATGCCAGATTGCTCTTAAAGTAGAGTAACTTGGTTAATGCAGTAACAGAATGGCCTGTGTGTTCTAGACAGCACCCAAGGCAAGTGCCAAAATAATCTGGGGACATCCACTGGAGTTGCCAACCAGTGAAGGACTGGCAAATTGATTATGTTAGCCGCCTCCCTCTGAGCAAGAGTTCTAAATATGCCTTGGTTTGTATGGACACTGCAGAGGGCCTAATCCAAGCTTTCCTTGTTGCCATGCAAACAAAGCTGACACTATTAGGGGATTAGAGAAGCTGAGTAACAGGTATGAATGCCCTCATCAAATATACAATGATGCAGGGTCACATTTCACATGTATATCACATGATATAGAAGACTGAACAATAAAAACACATGACATTACATGGATGTCCCATCTCCCCTATAACCCATATACGACAGGGTGGTAGAAAGAAAAATGAGAATATGAGAGCAGATTAAATTATTAACAGGTAAAACCACATTGTCTAAGTGGACTGAAGTACTGTCCCAGGCTTTAATACTAGTAGGGCCTGTTACCCCATATGCCAGACTGGAGGCCCCTGCTGAGGCACCCAATACCATCAAGGTTTAGAAGTTGTTGGCAATGAGTGCTCTTGCCCTGATCCTCACTGTGCATCAACACACTATCCTAGTGAAAACACCAAGCCCCATCACATCTGGGAAAGAAATTACTTACTGGAATTTACAAAGGGATGTCCCACAAGATGGGTGAATTCACACCCCCTGGGTAAGGGGCAGAATGCACAATCTCCACTGGGATCCCATTGATCTGCTACAAGCTGGACTTGTTAACATACACTAGACCTAGAATGGAAAATGCACCATCAAAAGGGGAGAAAATTGGGGTTCTGGTCTGGCATATCCCACCTCCAGTCATCTCTTCATGCCTGATGGTGCTGTCTCTTCTGGCCAACATGTATGGTATGTACGAGGTCAAGTTTCTAAAGCTGCCAACCTCCCTCTCATCAAGGCCAGGTGGGAACATTCTGTTTTCCACTAGGACAATCATTTGCTGTCTTTTTTCCCCTCCATTAGCCTGAAAGATGTTATAACACATATAGAAGCCCTTACTAAATTCACTCAGCAATCTTAAATTATAGCCAAAAAAGCCTGTGATAGCCAACAAAGCCTGTCCTTACTGAACAATGAAATCACTCTAATGAGAAAAACTTTCCTTCAAAATAGGATGGTCTTAGATATTATCACTACTTTGCAAGAATGCACCTGTGCTATGATCAAAATAGAATATTTTGTGCTCATACCTGATGAGTCTGCTTATGTATCATCTTTATAAAATCACATGAGGCCACAAGTGAAATGCCCTAAGTGTTATGATCCCCAGCCTAAGGGATTTAAAAAATCAATGGTATGAATCCTGGGGATCTTGGTGGGAAAAAGTTGTCATCACTGATTTAGGGAATTATGAACTTAATCTGCGTTTCTCTTACATGTGCCTTATTGTGGCTGTGGCATCTGCCTGTAATGTGGCCAGATGAGGACCAAAGGAACTACCTCCATGCTAATGAAATGTCTCACTGACTGCTGAGAGCCCACTGTGGAAGAGGGGGATGTATGAGATTGTAAGACTTGGCCACAAGACGTGGAACACTGGGAAAGGTCATCAAAAAGATGCGACCACCAGTTGATCCATGAACTGGACCAGGGTCACTGGAGACTCCTCATCCCTTACTTATCCCTGAAATGTGGGTTCTACTTCCCTTTCGCACTCCCAGAGGCTGTTCCAATAACACAGCCTTGAGATGATGCGGTGTTGAGAACACCTGCATGGTACACATGACTGAACCCAGTTAAGAGCTCTTTATAAACTGTTAGGATTTGGTGGGAGTGTGTGGGAATCCATTTGTCTCGCTGCCACCCAAGACAATCCTTATGTGTAAGTTCCCTGTTTTTATTAAAACTACCAGCTACTAGGGTGCCTGGCTGTCTCAGTGAGTTAAGCATCTGACTCTTGATTTCAGCTCAGGTCATGATCTCATGGTTTATGAGATCTAGCCCTGCATCGGGCTCTGTGCTGATGGCACAGAGACTGTTTGTGATTTATTCATTCTCTCTCTCTCTCTCTCTCTCTCTCTCTCAAAAATAAACATTTAGAAAAATTAAAAGGCTAATACATAAAAAAAAAAAAAAAACAAAACAAAAACTACCACCTGTCAACCTGGAGTGACCTGCCTCTTTCTTTGATCTTTCCCTGCTCTCTGTGTGCGGGGGAGGGGGGATGACAATTTCAGATGGCACCAGGGAAGCTCCCAAAGCTCCCAAGAGGGTTGCGAACCAACAGAAGGGAGAACAATATGTGCCTACAAGTGGGAATCAACATGACACATTTAAAAACTTGAAGTAATCTGTGTATGTTGGAGTAGAGAGCGAGGAGGAATGAGTAGCAAAACATGAGGTTGGAAATATTCTTGGGAACCAATTACTGAGGACCTGGTAAACAAGTTAAGAATTTTTACTTTTTCATTTTATCTGGAAAGCAATGGCATATGGGCTACACTGAAGAGAGCGGGATTTCTAGTAAATAAACAGATCTAGCTGTGATATGAAAAATGGAAAGAGACTTAACTGAGGACAGAAAGCTGTTAAGAAACTATATCAGAGGCTCAGCCTTCCCTTTAGGGACTTTTAATGAGCTTCTGAGTTCACAGAAGGGAAGAGTGTCACCCATGATAAATACAAAAGTAAATGTAATCAAGAAAAAAGAAAGTGATTCAGAGATCTGAGAGCTGTAAGCAAACAAGAAAAGGAAAGGATGTGCTGAGAGCAGGTGACAATATCAGAGCTCTAGAGACTAATTTTCAGCCATTAACGAGACGAAGAATCTGAACCTCAGGCTTTAGCTTTAAGCCTGGGACCTGGAACTGAAATGGGCCCTGGGCCATATGAGTCACTTGCATCCAGGTGGAATAATCTCTCTAGAATAAACTATTCCCCGTTGGGCCTTCATGATTTCCACAGTTTAAAATCAAATATAATCCTTGGTCAAACACAATTAGTGAAGCCATATGAATGAGAATCAGCAGAAAATGAAAACAAATTTAGATCTGCTAAAGGACATAAGATATTATAAGACAGACAGAATATTTAGAAGATAAAATATTTACTGATGAAGTACTTAAGGAATAAAGGATAGGAACAAAAATGAACAAGCAATAGGAGATTTTTGTAAAATGATCAAGTACACATTAAGAAAAATGCATTTTGAAAAAAGTGGAAAATGAGTAAAACAGTACATTACACACAGCTATTGGGAAAAAAGTAAGAAGAGAAATCTAAATCATCTAATCAGGTTACAAAAAAGAGAAACGAGGAAATGGGAACTCAGGAAGAGACAAGGAAGACAGAATGGAAAGTGGTAGAATATGTCCAACTGGAGTCTCAGAAGGAAAACATAAAGAGAATGCAGCAGAGATAATATTTCAGAGATAATGTCTGAAAATTTTCTAGAAATAATAAATATATGAATCCTCATACACTGAAAGAGCAACAGATAAGAAGAAATTTCATGAGATAGAGAAGGAGATGGAGAAGGAGTGTGGAAAAGAGAGATCAATCCACAGCTAGACATATTTAAGGAAAAGCAGACAGATTCTTCCACCAAGAAGGATACTTAGATCAGCAACAGATGTCTTAATACTATCAATGAAAGACAGAGGACTATGGGAAAATATTTTCTAAGTGGTAAGGTGGGAAAATAAAAAAAAAAAGATTTTCAAATTAGACTTCTAACTTCCATAAACACAGTAAAACTAGGTTTATTTATTTTTCCATAGAGGATTTTACCATCAACAAATCCCACTATGGCAAAGTCACAGGCATGTACTATGAAAAATATTATTCCAAAAAGGTTAGCTGAATGCAGAAAAAAAGACAAAGAACAGGTAAATATACAAATAAATGCATGTGTTTCCTCAAAATATATATGCACTATCAACTATGTACCATGCACAGTTCTGGGAAGAAAGAAGGGAGAACTGCATTTTTGGAGTTTACCCTCTACTGAGGGGAGACAGTACATAAATAATAAACATAGTAAATATATAATTTATACAGTTTACATAAAACAAATATCATCCATATAAAATAATAATAATGTCAATGGAGCGCCTGGGTGGCTCAGTAGGTTAAGCATCTGACTCTTGATTTCAGCTCAAGTCACGATCTGACAGTTGTGAGATCCAGCCCTGCATTGAGCCCTGCATTGGGCTCTGCCCCGAGTGTGCAGGCTGCTTGGGATTCTCTTTTTCCCTCCATTTCTGCCCCTCCCACGTGTGTGTTCTATTTCTCTCAAATAAATAAGCATTAAAATAATAATAACATATTACATATGTCAGGAAGGGATTCAACACGATTCAGTTTTCTAAGGCCCTTGCACCTTTTAGAGGGTGGGATTAATGGATAATAAATTTTAGAATTTGTTAAGTATACATGATATCAAGTTTAACTGTGAAAAGGGTAATATTAAGTATAAAACTGCCAAACCAGCAGAGGGAAAACTAGAAAAAGAAGCTACAAGCATATAAAAAAAAAAAGAAACTATAGCTGAGATTGAAGTGAAAATGTAATTCTCTTAATCTGAGACAGTGATAGCCAGGATGGAGAATCCTGAACAAATGCTGTAAATGTAAGTAGAGGAATGACAGAATAGAGTGAAGGACTGCCATATGAGGAGGGCTGGGGAAGGAAAAGTCAAGAAGGAAATCTAGGTTTCTGTCCTGATGTTTGAGGAGGATGGTGACGCCATTTGTTAGGATGAAATAAACAGCTGGAAGTGGAAAGTGGTGATTTTCACTTTGTTCTGCATATTCCACTTGTGCTGTGAAGGAGAAAGTCACATAAATTGCATCATACACTAAACATGCAGATAGTGTGTCTGAAACTCACAAAAAGGATGGAGGCATGAGTTATGGATTTGGGATCTCAACTCATGGCATGGTACACATTGCCTACCCTAATTTTCCCCACTGCTTCAATTTTCTTCTGTCTTGTTTTTATTGTTCACTCTTTTTTTCTTCCCTTTTCCTGTTTTTGCTTCCCATCTCCACTCAACTGCTTTCCTTAGTATCACCTCAGTAAAGAGACAGGTGCAGGGATACTACTGGCTAAAACGGGTTGCAATGTTTATTATTGATTTGGTAAAATTTGTAAAAAATGTGAACCTTTTTTTACACATAGCAAAAAAAAAAGACATTTTACTAGATGTCTTTAGATATAGTAATACTTCTAACAAACAACCCTAAAAATTTTTATACACACAAGCAATAGGTATGCATAAAAAGGTTCAGGTTAGATCTGTTAGTAATAGCTAAAAATAAATAACAAATATAGGAAACATGGGTAAAGGATGGGCTAAACACTTTGGTACATTTGTGCGGGGGAGTACTATGTATCTGTTTTAAAAAAATGAGTAAAGGGGCATCTGGATGGCTCAGTCGGTTAAGCATCTGACTTCAGCTCAGGTCATGATCCCACAGTTTGTGAGTTCGAGCCCTGCATCGGGCTCTTTGCTGACAGCTCAGAGCCTAGAGCCTGCTTCGGATTCTGTGTTTCCCTCTCCGTCTGCCCCTCCCCTGCTCGTGCTCTGTCTCTGTCTCAAAATAAATAAAAACATTTTTTTTAATTGAATAGCTACTCAGGATTTCAGATTTTATCAGTCAACCATCTGCCATCAATCATGCTAAGTCAGCAAAAAGTGAAAATTAAATCTTTATTCATTGAAAATGTATCTTTTGTCTTTTATACTTAAAGATAGTTTTTTGGTTTTGGTAATCTAGATGGCTTCTACTGAATCTATCCTTTGCTTTTTAGAAAATAAATCTCTGATAAAACAGTATGCCTTTAAAATACAAACTTGCCAAATTTTAGTGAAGACCAAAATAAATTAATTCAAAATTTATCAAACTGAAGCACTGGAACATTTTCTCTCTAGTTATCCCATGCTTGGTATTTATTTGGCCTTTAGGGTTTAATCAACAATAAGAAACTACATATTCATGAACATACCTTGAATGAACTACTAACGGAAATTATCATAAACTGTTTACAGTTTTGTAAATGTACCATAGGTTCAATCATTTTATCATATTTAGTTCACCATTGCTAATAAATCATCATCCTGGCCTTCTCCAATTTTATCATTAAAACAGAAAAGAAACACTGTTGATACAGTCCCTATGACTTTTAACATAGCATGGTTTCATATCAGGAGGTACCAAAGCCATTATTTTATGAATCAAGGAATACGTTATGATCCAAGTGCTTTTTAGAATTTGCTTGTTATTCTTATGTTCTGTATAATTTATACTCTGCAAATACAAACAAGCATGAACATCACAAACACAGTCAGTATTTTACCTTTTTGTATTATATCCGAACATTATAAGATTAGTAATTGTGTGATCAAGAAGAAAGGCATCTATCACCAGCTCTTTACCATTTGAAAAGTATCCCCCACCCCCACCCTGTCTCTTTCTTCCTTTCACCTGTCCTCTTGGAGAGCAGAGCTACAAAACTGAGTTTCGTGACACCCGAAGGTCTTCCTGAATGACAGACAAAAGAATAGCTAGAGCTAAGAACGGGAGTCTCATATGGGCGACTCAGACACATGGTATAAATTAGCAGAGCACTGGAAGATTTCCTCCATCCAGACCACCTGGTCTTGCGTGTTCTGTGTGCAGAAGAGGCTGTCAGCTGGGAATAAAATCTCCATCCCATTATGGAAGGGAAAGATTATTTTAGAAAACCCTATGGAGAGGAAACATATGCCTTAAACCTAAAGGGCACAGATCATCTGAGGGCGCTAGGAGTTGTCATCTTGAGAAAGGAAAAGGTATGGGAATATAAACTTTGTCTTCATCACTTGGTCCCCAATCTAGTAAGAGTCAACTAAAAAATGTGTGGATGTGGACTTGGCTTAGTAGAAGAAGGTTCTTGAGATGAGAAACCTACTTCGTAGAAAATCAAATTAAACTTTGAAGCACCTGGGTCTTAGCTGAGCTTGGAAGGGCAGAAAGTGAAAAGTCCTGAGGCCAAAAAGCTGAAGCTACTGGGCAGTTGAATCTTAATCACAGATGAATTTGCCTGGAAAATATTGTATAAATTATACTTCTTCATCATGATGTCCCCAATCCTCTGCTCTCTTCCTTAACCTCCATTTCCTGGTAATAAAATTTAATGACATTCTAATAGGGACTCTATTGTCATTTTTGGAAGCTATCTAAATATCACTTTATGCCAGAATGTAAATAAGTAATAACCTTAGCATTTAGTAAGAAAAAAAATCAAAATAGAGAGATGATATTTAAGAACTAAATAATGGTTTCAATTCCACTATAAATATTTTTAACATTATTCTCCTTGCCTGGAATGTTTCCCTGTTTTGCTGACAGCTCCTCTTTTAGGGCCCCCCCCCCCCCCACTGGAATTCAGTTTCTCATCTCCTTCCCATTCCTTTACTAGCTTTCACCATAATTGGATTTTACAAGTCCGTCTCCCCACTTGACTGCAAGGTCTGCTAGGACAAGGGCTGTGTTTTATAAAAACATATAAAACATTTTCTCCCAGCATCCAGAACATTCCTGGAACCTAATAGTAAGTATTGGTGAATGATTCTTGCTATTATGTTGTTTTGCCTATTTTTTTCTTACTGTGCTTTATGTAGATTTGAATTCCCTAATTAAAAAATGCTTGATTAGGCTTCATAAACTTTAATTTTCTCACTAATTTGGTACTTTTCTCATCTTCAATAGCTAATTAGAAATATGGCTACTTTAATTTTGCATGGTACAGGAGAAAACAATGTTGTTCTCACCAAATTAGTAAGGAGAGTATGAGATTTTTTTTTTTTAATTTTTTTTTCAACGTTTATTTATTTTTGGGACAGAGAGAGACAGAGCATGAACGGGGGAGGGGCAGAGAGAGAGGGAGACACAGAATCGGAAACAGGCTCCAGGCTCTGAGCCATCAGCCCAGAGCCCGACGCGGGGCTCGAACTCAGGGACCGCGAGATCGTGACCTGGCTGAAGTCGGACGCTTAACCGACTGCGCCACCCAGGCGCCCCTAGGAGAGTATGAGATTTGAAGGCAACTGGAACACTTATTTACTGAAGGGAGATTCTCAAACATATAGTTAGCAATTAGAGGACTATTTATTGAAGGTTATGTTTTGGAAGAAAAGGGGCTGAGTAAAACCTAGAATTAAAATACATCTGAGAATGTACAGAAGGTACAGAAAGAAAAAATTTGTGATCCACTTGGCAGAAAAATCCCAATTACATAAGTGATGGGATCAGGTGTCTTCTGCTCCCAACACTCTTCTCCCACTACCTCTGCATCTCATGCCCAAATTGAGAGCTTGGTATCAGCATGATCGTGCCGCCCTAGGATCTTTGCTGGAGGCAGGACTTACTAGCTACGAGTGTTCCTGAACACAGATATCCTCTCTTTCCAGACCAAAAATTCTGCCCCCGAAGTTTTTTAGTTGTTCTCAGTGACAGATGTAAGTGCATTTGAGGAACAGGAAAAACTGTACAGCTCAACCTTGGAAAGGCAGTCATCATAACAGTAAGAGTGGTGGTCAGAAGTCTGTTGTTGCAGAGGGCAACTTCCATTTACAGGTCTACGTGCAAAGGATTGGGATCTTTATAAGAGCAGCCATGTCTATAACCATCTTGTGCTGCAATTCTCCAACTCTCTTTTTTCCCCTTCTCTTCGCCTCCCACCCAGGGATTCCAGATTACATGTTACTAGTAGTTAAATATGGCAATTCTACCACCACCACATTGATATTTACGTAAAGAATTCACATGGCTACCCTTCTGCCTGGGTGGGGAGTACAGACTGTGGTAATACTAACACTAAAGATGATGACCTAACCCCTAGGAAAGCTATCCATTTGATAAATATTTACATAAGGTTATTTGCTTCATTCATTAATAATTGATTTGTCAAAATGATCCTGCCACGTTTGTTTCTATCTTCTTTTAACTTGCTGTCTCCTAGGGTCTAAAGATGATCAGCGTTGGTGATTTTTTTCACCTTCTGCCTCACTTGATTGAAGTAGTTCTTATGCATAATTTGCACTGCTACCTGCTTGATTGCTCTATTTACAACAAGTATACCGTTTTTGTGCTTATATTTAACCTGAGTCTTGTGGATGCTATGACTCTAGCTTCAGTTTGTGAAAAGTAACCTTCATCATTTGTGGAGAATTTATAACATGCGTGATTTTACACAGGGAATTTTCTGTGTGTCATTTTTTCCCCTCCTGGTAACAAGATGGTGTCCTTGATTTCTTGCATATTGATGGATTAGTTTCTGGTATGTTTGCTTGTTTGGGTGTGTTTAACTCTGTGAACGCTAGCCAATAATATGGTATGATACAGAAGACTGCAATCACATAGATATATAATTCCTTTCAAAATTCTGTTTTTTTCCCCCAAGGGCATCATAGTTGTTTTCACAAATCTAGTAACACTAGACCTTTAACAAGGTACAGTGAGAATGTTGAAAATATTTAGACCATTTGCTCCCATGATCTGAAGTCTCCTCCTCCTTCCAAAAATGGTCTTAGGCCATTCTTTAGTACAAACACACACCCAAACACACACATACACACATTTAGAATAAAATGTAGGTGGTTCTTTATACAAACTAATATTTCTAGTATTAATACTTCAATTTCCCCATATCACCAGTTGTTGATTCTGAATTTTAACAATATTATTGACTTTTTAATTTAATTTCTTAATGTTTATTTATTCTTGAGAGGGGGAGAGAGAGGGGGAGAGAGAGAGAGAGAAAGCATGGGCAGGGCAGGGCAGGGCAGGGGCAGAGCAAGAGAGGGACACAGAATCCAAAACAGGCTCTAGGCTCTGAGTTGTCAGCACAGAGCCCAATGCGGGGCTTGAACCCACGAACCGTGAGACCATGACCTGAGCCAAAGTTGGACGCTTAACCAACTGAGCCACCCAGGTGCCCCTATTGACTTTAAAAAAAATTTTTTTTTCAACATTTATTTTTGGGACAGAGAGAGACAGAGCATGAACGGGGGAGGGTCAGAGAGAGAGGGAGACACAGAATCCGAAACAGGCTCCAGGCTCTGAGCCATCAGCCCAGAGCCCGACGCGGGGCTCCAACTCACAGACTGCGAGATCCTGACCTGAGCTGAAGTCGGACGCTTAACCGACTGCGCCACCCAGGCGCCCCCCTATTGACTTTTTAAATTATTAAAGTTGTGCATCTCTCAATGGAGAACACATAGAAAATACCAAAAAGTATAAGGGAAATAAAATTTACATCATTCAGAGACAGTTGTTTCCTCAATGATTTTTTTTACATGTACGTGTGCATATTTGCAAATCCTTACAAATACATAATACAAATTAAGGTAATACTATATAGACAATTTTATATTCTGCATTTATAAATCAACATTCTGTGAATTTTTCAAAATTTTCCATATTCTCTGAGGACATGATTTTTAATAGTTTGCATAGTATTATTATTATGGAGATAGCATAACTTATTTAACAAATGTCCTATAGCTAGATGTTTAGGTTGTTTTTCTAACTCTTGTTATCAAAGAATATTGCATATTATTTTTGTACATACTCTTTTTTTCTTTTTACATTTCTTCTTCATTAGAAATAGAGTTCTGGGTAAAAGGACAAAAAATATTTACATTATTTTGATAATTTTAATTATAAAAATCATTTTGATAATTTTTGCCTTCTAAATTATTTACTAAATAATGGAAGCCAGTGTTATGCCTTATAATTTTTAACGTGTATTTGTGACTAGTTATTAAAAAAAGGTAAGTTACTTATTAGCTAGTTGTATTTATTTATATTGAAGTTTCTGCTTCATGATTTTATTTTCCTGCATTGTTCTTATTCATTGGATTATAAGAACTCTTATTATAGATTCAATTTTCAACACTTCTGTTTTCTTCATTTAATGCTCATAATATATATTACTTTGAGTATATTTGGCACACAATGTTGTATTACTTTCAGGTGTACAACATAGTGATTCAACTTCTCTGTGTGTTATGCTGTGCTCACAAGTATAGCTACCATCTGTCATCATGCATCACTATTATAATACCACTGAATATATTCTCTATGCTATGCCTTTTATTCCTATGACTTCTTCATTCTACAAGTGGAAACCTGTATCTCCCACATCCCTTCATCTATTTTGACCATATCCACACTTCCTTCTGACAACCATCAGTTTGTTCTCTGTATTTATGGGTCTGATTCTGCTTTTAGTTTTTGTTTGTTTGTTTTTGCTTTGTTTTTTTTTAGGTTACGCATGAGTGTAATCATATGGTATTTGTCTTTCTCAGCCTGACTTATTTTACTTAGCATAGTACCCTCTAGGTCCATCCATGCTGCAAAGGGCAAGATCTCATTCGTTTTTATGGCTGTACAATATTCCAGTGTAGATATATAGCACATCTTCCTTACCAATTTGCCTACTAGTGGACACTTAGATTGTTTCCATATCTTGGCTACTATAAATAATGCTGCCATAAACATAAGGGTGCATATATCTTTGAAAAGTAGTCAACACTTCTTTTTAAATTGATTACCTAGTTTATAAGCTAGATGATGAGTAAACAAAATAGGTGAAGTACTATTTTCACAAAGTTTATATTTTATAGTCAAAAGCAGAAAATATACAAATAAGAAAATAAATAAGTTAAATTCATATAGTGATAAAAGTATGTAATAGGGCCGGTAATACTTGAACTAGGGTGTCCAAGAGCACAGTAAGATGCTCTCTCAAATCATCTTTACTCAGGTCCTGTGAATTTCTTTTCAATTTCTTCTTTGATATTTCTCATTTTCTTAAAAAATCAATATATTCCTCTGCAAGACTTCCTATGTAAGTCTTGCCTTAAGTGTGCATTTAGCAGTGACCTGCTAGTCATCAAAATTCTGAACAAGTGCAAGTTGTTTTCTGTTAGTAGTTTATTGCAATTTATATGTGTTAAAAGTTTGTTAACAACTTGAAGGTCTAGACTAATTTCAAGACCAAAGTAAAGACACAAGTTATAAAACTCCACCACAATATGCATCATGTAGTTTTGCTTCAGGAAAAGTCAGAATGGGGAGATATTTGGACTTAGTGAATAAGTCTGAAGAGAATATTTAAGTATTCTCACTGCATTATAATGCAGGTACAGTCTGGGAGGCAGGTCATCTAAGAAGATCCTCTCATCTTGTCTCATGATCAGCAGCTTTGAACAGTAACAGCGCTCCATTAAGGAGGAAGGATAGGATAGGAGGTCCAAAAGGATGGTATCTGAGAGTAATAAAAAAGGGGGAAATGGGTTCTGGGTTCTGGGCTCTGAGGGACAAAGAAAAGGAAGAAAGTCACTAAAGGAAGTAAATGGATATTCAGGTGACTTCTTTTTCTAACCCAACAAGGATATCCCCTCACATAGGGGACTCATTTAGAAAATTAACCTATAGAAGATTCTCCCGACCACCTTTGCAGGACAAAAAATAGGAATGGTGCTTAAAGATCTTCAGGTACACAAACAATACATTATATTTTTGATACCACATAAGGCCTTGATTAAGCTCTAGCATCAATTAGAAGGCAGAAGTAAGAGTATAATTAATCTTGGTGTCTAATTATATTTTTATAATGAGTAGCACAATGTTAACAATTTTGTCAGAAAGGAATAAAGCTTAGCTCATCTCAAGTTTCACTCTTCCACAGGTTATGCATCATGAAGGGAGAAAAGCAAGAGAAGTATGAACTAAAGTAATAGGTGATAACTATTAGAATAGGAGCCCCAGGAGAAGTTGTCGGTAGAGAACTGGGAAAGACAACTTGAGCAAAAGAATGTATTCCTCCATACCTAGGGAAGAAGTAGCTGTGATTCAAACACAACAAACACAGACGATGACAAAATTAGTCTTATCAATCACACTTGTTCACTTGTTTTTCTGGGCACAGGGAGAGGAATTCAAGTCACGTGGCCTGGTTGTTCTTCTCAACAGATTTGCTACCTTCATGGGTGTTGTACTCCCCACTTATCGTTCAGGAAGAAGGAGCAACAGGGAATGTTCCTCTCTTTGCAGAGGTTCAAAACTGTTTTTATGGACTTTTAAATAAAGTATCTTTATTTAGGGAGATGATACTCATAGATAAAATCCTCAAAACAAATTTTAGCTAAAGAATTACCACTGATATATGATATCCCTTACTGAAATTTTCAAACAAGTTATCTTTAATAGCTCACTATGATTTTCTTTTACCATTTCAAAAAAAATTACTAAACCATATGTGCATGCTTATATATATACAGACATTAAACTTCATATTTTATGATTTGGATCCTAACTCAAACAACTTAATCTATTGTCTTTGTGCAATGGTAGACATAGTGAGCATTTAATAAATAGTGACTTAACCTATTCAGCATTTGACAATGATTATGATAATGACAATGACAATGACAACAATGATTTCTATTCACAAGGCCTCTACTCATTGAACTAGTAATGACTGATACTGTACTGAGCACAATATGAACCAATTACTTTATGTAAGTCTTCTAACAATCTGACTTGCAAAGCACCATAAATAAAAACTACAGAAGAGCCAGGATATTAATTACAGTTTTTAGAAAGGCCTCTGTCCTTAACCACTATATGATCTTTCCATCACAATTTTTTTTTAACCACAGAGTATTATGCATACTTTGGTGCTACTCATTGTTTTTGAGGCTCTCTGGGACCAACGGTTCACATCTTGTTTCCTGAGGCACCAAAGATTTCAAAAACGATCACTGCAGACTGAGGCCTAGATACAGTTTTCTGTTCGCTGTGGGGAAACAATTCTGAACCTATCTCCTCCAAGGAACCAGACAACTAGCATTGGCATTGGGCAATCATGGAGTACTAAAACATAGGAATATGAGGTTTTAGAATTTATTTTTAGTGTTTTATAATTTTTTTAATGTTAGAATGTTTTTAAAGAGAATGTTTTTAAGAAATCCCCTCAACAAATTTTCTGAATCTACAAAGCTGACAGGTGAGGGCAAGGCTTCTATACAGTTACACAAAAGATCTAGCAGGGACACCTGGTCACAGTTGCTTAGCTGTATTCTCTGGAGCAGAGACAGCATTAGCTGGGAGGAAGGGGACATCTTTTTCTTGGCACTAAGGCATTTTCTGCACTTCTGGACACGTTCACAGAGACAGCTTCTTTCCAAATACAAAGGTAAGGCATTTAGCTCATGGTGGGCTTGCTTGTGGGCATCTAGCATGAAGTGATTATAGCAAAACCTGCAGAAATGTAGGGAAACCAGTAGAACTGTCATAAACGGTATAGATTGCAGAGTCCCCGTGCTCCGGCTCTTTAGTTTTCAGAGGGAAATTTAAAGAGACAAAAAAGTTTAAAAAGTACTTGGCATTCTTTTGCTCCATTGTTTTAAAATTATTGTACTTAAGTACCCCTCAAAAAAGTCCAGTTAAGGGCTAACCTATCAGAATGATTCAAGAGTGTGCAAGTTTGAGGCAGGACAATCTCAAAGTAAGATAAGTTTTGTCTGTAAGTAAAACTATGTAAGACTTACTAAAACCTCTGGTGAAAAAGTTACACAGCAGCCCAGCATATTTCCAGGTTTATGGAACTGAATGAAAATAGCACAGAAGTAATTTAAATAAGAGCCCTGTTTGGACTCTGATTACATATTTTTAAATGTTGTTGGAGAATGTCTGCTCCAGAAATGACAGAGTGGACAGACACTATATATGAAACAATGTTTTCAGACATTAGATAACAGGAAGGGAAACAAAGGAGGTAAGCTCAACTTGACCTGCTTATTGTGTTGAAGCAATTGTGTCGCCACAGTGAAGAGAGGGAGATCCCAACCAAGACTAACAGTTTTGCTGAGGTGAGGAAGCTGAAAGTCAGGGAAACCAAGGAAACTAGCAGTTGGGAGGCAGAGTATCAGAGAGGGGAGAGGTACAGAAAAGCGAGAGAGTTCTGGAGATCTGCAGTAGAGTTCCCTCTAACCTTTGGCTAAATAATAATCAGTGCCTATATGGAAAGAACTGTCTGAGGCTAGATAAAGAACCTGAAAAGTAGTAGTCCCAAAACAAAACAAATAAACAGTAATTCAAGTGCACTAGCAATAGTTTAAGCTCTCACTACCCAAAGAGAAAAGAGTTGTAGCATACAGAGCACTGGGAAGAGTCCCTAAAAGGATATCACCTTAGGAGTGAAATTAAATTAGTCCTAGACGAAAGGATACTCTGGTCTCTCTTTTAAAAAGCTTAACACTGGGGCGCCTGGGTGGCGCAGTTGGTTAAGCATCCGACTTCAGCCAGGTCACGATCTCGCGGTCCGTGCGTTCGAGCCCCGCGTCGGGCTCTGGGCTGATGGCTCAGAGCCTGGAGCCTGTTTCCGATTCTGTGTCTCCCTCTCTCTCTGCCCCTCCCCCGTTCATGCTCTGTCTCTCTCTGTCCCAAAAATAAATAAACGTTGAAAAAAAATTTTTTTTAAATTAAAAAAAAAAAGCTTAACACTAGTCTTGAAAGGAGCAAACTGAGTCTAAGTAATTAACCTGTATGCCAGACAAATTCAACCCTAGGTAAAAAGCATCCCACAGAAGCCAGAAAACACATGTAAAATTCACAATGTCTTCAATCCAGTAAAAAACTATCAAGAAGGAGGAAAAACAGAATACAATTCAATCAATAGAAACAGACCCCATGTGACAGAAATGACCTTAAATAGCTATTATAAATATACTGCATGTATTCAAGAAAGAGAAAAACATGAAAATGATATATGACAAAAATTAGATTCTATGAAGAAAAATACAGTATGTAAAATGAAAAGGGTAGTAGATGGCATAACAACAAATTAGATTTACTGCAGAAGAAAAGATCAGTGGAGTTGAAAATATATTACTATAAACCATCTAAAATAAAAACCACAGAGTAAATAAAAGGCTGAAATAAGTAAACAGAACAGCAGTGATCTGTGAAAACGATATAAAAAAATCTAATATTTTGGAGGCCAGAAAGAAAAGAGACAGAACAAAAAACATGTGGAGAAACAACAGCCAAAACTTTCCTAAATGTTAGAGTAACTACAAATCCACAGAACAAAGCAGCACGAGTACACACCCCAAATAAAGACAACAAGGCAACCTGTAACCAAATTGACAAAACCAAATGATATGGAAGAAACATCATTAAAACAGCCAGAGAAAAAAGACAATTTATGTACAGAGAAAAAAAAATTAAAATTATAGCCCACTTATCAGAAACTTTGCAAGATTCAAAAGAAAAAAACTATAGCAATGTGTTTAAGTAGTGTAAAATCCAAACCCAAACAAAACACTGGCCACCATAAACTACTATACCCAGCACACATACCTTTTAAGATAAAAGCAAAATAAAAACTCTGCAAATCAGTAGCTGAGAGAATTTATTGCCACCAGACCTGTACTCCAAGACATGTTAAAGTTAGTTCTTCAGGTAGAAACGACATGATACCAGATGGAAATTTAGATCTGCTCACAAAAATGAATAGCCATATAAATGGCTAGTATTTCCGTGAGTGAAAAAGACCTATTTTCTAATTTTTAATCTTTAAAAAATAGTTGACTGTTCAAAGCAAAAATAAAAACATAATATGTTATGGAGGGAGGGTAGTAACAACTGCCAGGGCAAGCTGACTTGGTCTATGAAACACTAAATAAATTCAAACTTAGTTACAAACATCCCAATGAAGCTTTATTTTTTTTTTTTAACAATTTTTAAATGTTTATTTTTGAGAGAGAGAGAGAGAGAGAGAGAGAGACCAAGGAACTGAAGCAGGCTCTGCACTGACAGCAGAGAGCCTGATGTGTGGGGCTTGAACTCATGAACCGCAAGGTCATGAGCAGAACCGATGTTGGATACTTAACTAACTGAGGCACTCAGGCACCCCAACATTCCAGATGAGATACAGAGCAAAAGTACATAAACCAAAACAGAAAGACCCAGAAAGGCCAACCATATTAAAAGGTGGACTTAAAGTGACATTACATCATTGTCATTTTCCGGTCTGTATTTACTACCTATTCATTACCATACTAGGTTCAATGTGCAAGAAATGACACAGGGATAACATTATTTTGGTTCCAAAGTGTTTAATATTAACAATGGCATTAATTTTTTAAAAATTGAGTCATGACTTATAAAGTTCACAAATATCTAGGTGTGTGTTTCGGTCTTGATTACTGAGCCAAATATTAAAAAGAGCTACCTCATTTTTCACAAAAGTATACCAGAATTTTATACCAGGGAAAGAATGGGATATACCTTTAGAGTCAAGAGGTAAGATTTTCAGGTAGCATATTTTCTATTTCCAAAACTAATAAAGGAGGAAAAGAACCTTCAATGCATAGGGAGAAATTAAAATAACCAGTTGGAAAATTCAAACTGTGATTAACTGAGAGGCTTATATCCTTAGAAACATAAGAAACTGCATTAAACTCCTATAGATATCACCCTGAACCTGTAATTACATCAGTGCATTTTTACTTTCTTTGGGGATCATCACAGCATGAATGAAAGAGGAGTGGAGTAGGAAATATAGTATTCATTACATTATTCAGAATGGCTACCCATACAGTAAACAAGCTGATGATCAGAAAGCTGTTCAGATAAGAACTTTTCCCATTTATAATTATGTGGTCTTAGAATATTATGAAGGTGAACGGACAGACTTAGGCATCAAGAGTATTTGGAAAAGCAAAAATCCTCTTAATAAAATTAAAAAAAAGAAAACAAAAGCAGAAAAACCTTATACCAGGATTTTAGCCCTTGACTTTACATTTCTGTTTCATTATGAAAACAATCTTGGAGCTAATCGTATCAAAATCTTCTAAGACTCCCTACCATCAAAGTTATTTACATAAAATAATAACAATATAAAACACTAAAGCTGCATTCTAGGCCAAAACGATATGCAATTCTAATCTTCCTGGCTTTAAAAATAATTCTTAATAAAGGTCAGGCACATGATTTTCAATATACTTTCCACTGTAGTATTTTAGAAAAAAATAAATAGCAAAATAATGCCACACTTTGGGGAATAGCAAGGAATTTTATTTAAATATCAACTGGTATAGAAACATAAAAATTTAGCTCAAATTCTCCTTAACAAATTTAATTATCTTTGTTAATCTCAGTAACCTTCTCAGTATAGATCAGAGTTATTTTATTTGCGTATAAGTGAAATACAGAGAAGTTAAGCAGTTTTCCTAGAGAAACACAAAAGCCATAAGCACGGTTATCAATTAATTGGTAGTTATGATTTATGTGTATGTATCTATATGTATAAGAATATATAGCATATATACTAAACTGTATATATAACAACTATATTATACGAATGTATATATGAATATGTATATATGAATATATGTACATATATATGTTATACATATAAATGCATATATACCCACATAGATATAAATGCATCTATATACACATGTAGCCCAACCTAGAAGAACTGCTAGGTTCTTAACCACAATTATTAAAACTGGGAAGCCTGGAATAGAACAGCATCTCAACTTTTTAATCAAGACCACAAGAAAAAATGCATCACAAGTTATAGCAGTATATATGTGAAATCCCTAGTGCTATAAACAACACAAATCTAAGAGGTGTAGATGCTAGCTATGTGCTTGGAATATAGCACTAGGTATTTGAATAGTGAATATAAAGCCAATAAACAAAAGCCCATTCTATATATATATACTATATATATATATATATATATATATAGTAAATGGAAAGTGAAATTCAGGAAAAAAAACATATTTATAACAGACAGAAAAACTTTAAAATTTTTGAGAGTAATTTTAACCAAGGCTATCTAATATGACTGCACTGTAAACAATGATGCTTTGCTTAGATAAATTAATGTAGATTAGGTAAAATGACAGAGACCCAAGTTTATAAGTTAGAAGACTCAAGACTGTTAAACTGACAACTGTTGCCAAATAAAGCTGTAGTTTCAGTGTAATCCCAGTCATAATCACATATATATTAGAAACAGAAATTTACAAGCTATTTCTCTTTTAAGTTTTTTTTCGTTTTTATTTTTTCTTGAGAGAGACAGAGAGAATGAGCAGGGGAGGGGCAGAAGGAGAGGGACAAAGAGAGAATCCCAAGCAGGGTCCACATTGTCAGTTCAGAGCCCAATGAGGGGCTCTAACAAACCGTAAGATCATGATCTGAGCCAAAACGAAGAGTTGGACACTTAAACTGACTGAACCACCCAGGCGCCCCACAAGCTATTCCTAAAATATAAATGGAATTTCAAAAATCCTCTCATAGCCAAAACAATTTTAAAATGGAAACAAATAATAAATTGGAAGATAAATATACCAGACTTTAAGGTTTAATATAAAGCCAAAGACAGTATGAGACTGACATACAGATAAGAAAATATATTAAGAAATAGAGGGTCAATTCCTCTACTCAATAATGGAGAATCTCAACAAATTATGCTGAATATCAATAGTTTTGAAAAGAGGTTTGATGCTTACCTCACATCACACAGAAAAATTAACTCAAATGAATCATGCCCTAAAATTAAAGCTAAAGCTATAAAGCTTTTAGAAGAAAACAGTGGAAATACCTTTGTGGCATGCAAACAGACAAGTATTTCTTAGTTTACAAAAAACAATAAATTTAAAAGGAAAAAGGTGAAAATAGATTTCATGAAGAGCAAACTTTTTTTTTTATCAAAAAACATTGCTAAGAAGCATAAATTGGTAAATCACATCATAAGAAAACCTTGCAAACCTTGGTTTGTGAGCATAATTCATTCCAGAAACATGCTTGTAATCCAAAGCATTTGTGTATCAAAGCGAATTTCAAGAACCACTGGCTCAGTTGTGATCATGTGACATTAGGCATCACGTGCTACTCATATTGCAAGACATCACTCATTTATCAAGTTTACATTTATTAGAAATATTTGCTCTTCTTGCAGAACATTCCCAGAACAAGTTACTCACAATCCAACATGCTACTGTATTTGCAAACATAGATGTAACAAAAGACTTGTATGCAAAATATATAACTAAATTTCTAAAACTAAAACAAACACACACTGCACAAGGAAGACTTAAGGGTGGCCTATAAGCACATGAAAAAGTACAAAGCATCATTAACCATAAAGAAAATGCAAATTAAGACCACTGGAAAGGCTAACGCTAATAAATCGTTAATATCAGATATTCGTAAATATATGAACAACTGCAGCCCTCTAAAACCCTGACATTTGAAATGTAAAATCTTAAAACTACTCTGGAGATCTGTGTATCATTTATTTCTAATATTAAACATACAGCTACTTTATGAGCCAGTAGTTCTACTAAGGGGGAAAAAAATTCCTGAAGAGAAATATGCCTGAAGTATTTGCCTCGGAGAAATAAAAATATATGTCCAAAAATGGCTTATGTAAGACTATTAAAAGCAGCTTTATTCAGTAGTCAAAAATTGGAAAGAACCTGAATGTCTATCAGCAGGGTATATAAATCCAGGTATATAGGTCTCTCCTGCTTTTTTCAAGTTTGCCTTATGCCACTCTTCTTTTACAAGAGACCTACATTAGTACCTGCTTTTGCTAATTGGATGAAATCCAAAGAGGATGTTTGCTTTTATGAAAAAAGGCGGAAAGCAAAAATAGCATTCAACATTTGTTTTTCAAGGAGTCACTGCAGAAGCGGCATGTGCTCCCTCCCAGCAGTGCAAGTGGCAAGATCTACACTAGACATCTGAGCGTAAAGCCTCCTTGGCTTTGAAATGTGTGAGCATTAGTGCTTTATCTTGATTTTGTGCATCTATTATCCATATATGTCCTGAGGAATCAGAAAAGCCTGAGAGGTTATGTTTGTGGTCTGGCAATGCCGGAAAATTTTTCCATAAAAAATAATAGTTCTTGTGGGGCGCCTGGGCGGCTCGGTTGGTTAAGCATCTGACTTTGGCTCAGGTCATGATTTCATGGTTTGTGCGTTCGAGCCTAGTGTCAGGCTGTCTGCTGCCAGCCCAGGGCCTGCTTCAGATTCTCTGTCTCCCTCTCTCTCTCTCTGCCCCTCCCCTCCCAAAAAATCAACATTAAAAAAATAAGAATAATGGTTATTGCTTCTTCACCTTACACCATTTCCACTTAGGGAAGGTCTCACAGAAATGCTCCACTTTTGAATAATGGGGGAAACCAGTATTCATATGATCATGCACCACTTAGCAATCAAAAATTTATTGCTGATACATGCAACATGTATAGAAGATGGAAGAATGGAAGATGGAAGAATCTCATAGACACTGCGCTGAGTTCAAGAAATTGAACACATATTGATACTTACTGTATGATTCTCTTTACAGGAATTTCTAGAAGAGGCAATATTAACTTTTAGTGTAAAGAGAACAATGGTTGCCTCAACCAGGTGAAAACTGTTTGATAAGGGGTAAGGGAGGGTGAGGGAAATGCTCCTTATCTTGACAAAGGTGTGGTTCACCTGGGTGTATACATTCGTCAAAACTCCTATAACTCAAAACTTAAGATTTCTGTACTGTAGGACCCAGGGCAGGCCACCCCTAAACGTACCACAGCGGCGTACCGGTTATTTTGAATTGAAGCTATTTGGGAAACAGGTGGTGCAAAGACCCGCCCCCCCAGACCCTCCCCTGTCTCCCTGAAACCAGGAAACAAATCTCCCATATGAAAAATATACCCTCCCGATTCTGAGAAGTCAGAACACATCTTTCTCACCAGAAATAGGGACTAGAGTCGAGAAAGCTATAGAAAGAAACCTTGATACCTTTTTACTAATCTACTACCTCAGCCCAAATTCCACTTAGAATGCTTGACTAATTAATGCCCCCAAACACACTTGCCTTCTCCTAAAAATTCATCATAAATCTACCGTCTCTGTTTAAAATATATAGCAACTGCCTGCCTAGGTCATTTCTTTGGGGGTGGGGGGAGGTCTCAATTTCATTATTGAGCCTTTGTGTGCAAATAAAACTTGGTTGTTTTCTCTTGTTAATCTGTCTCATATCTTCCAGCTGGAAGAACTTGAGGGTAGAGAAAGAATTCTCCCTCCCCAACAGCACTTTAATAATATATACACATTTATCTCAAAAAAAGAATTGTACATAGAGAAAAAAAAGATAAAATAAAAACAGAAATCTTCTCTTTATATATTTTATATATAAATTCTGTATATAAAATAGAAATTCTATATATAAAAATATAAATAATCAAATGAATACACATTTGGGAATGATTGAAACGTGCCCAAACATTGTCTCTACCATCCTTCTTAAATAACTCCTAAAGAAATTATCACTAACATTTAGATATGTATCTTTCCAAGACTTTTTCCCCCAACTTTCTATGCACATGTATAAAAATAATTTACTGAAAATGACATCATACTGCACATACTTTTTCAGCTGGTATCTTTTACCTGGGGCAGGAAGCGGTAGGGCTGGGATTTGCTAAGCACCGGGGTGGCTCAGAGGACAGCTGAAACAGCAGCGAGTAGCAGGTGCTGCAGGAGAGACGACTCTGCCTGGAGAAAGCCGGATCTGCTGGATCTTGGGAGAAACCACTCTTCCCAGAGGCCTCACATCGCGAGATCTTGAGATCTCGGGAGTTCAGCGGAGGTTGGCAGGCGGGTCCTGGGCTCACACTTTTATCTTTTTTTCTAATGGCTTATTCTTTTAGGTAACTGAGAACTACTGCGTAACATAGATATTCCATAATGTATTTGGCTGTTCTTTTACTAGTTGCTTAAGTTGTCTGCAATAGTCACTTTGCATAAACAATTCACATTCACCATTTTGCACAAATTCTTAACAGTGTAATACTAAGTCATAAGTATGCATATTTAAATTTGTGAGACCTTTTGGTTATTGTCCACTAGTTTTCACACCCATCAAAAGAATAGGAGTATATCGTTTCTCGTGTAGTCATCACATTTAGTATTTTCAGTGCAATCAGTGAAAAAAAAAATGATGAAGAAAAAAATACCTGGAATAGGTTGGAAGCGGAACTTGTTTTAAAGTCCTTCCTAATCTCTTATTGCATATACTTTGGTGAGAGAAAGAAAATAAAAAACAGCTTGGCCCTAACAAAATAATTGCCTGAATTTCAATGCTTACAGGACGGTTCCTTTTTTAAAAGGTGTGAGAAGATTCATTCTTTGAAAAAATGTGCCAACAATTCTCTCAAGGATACTTATCCTGTGTTGTACATTTCATAATTCTTCCCAACTCAGTGTGTTTCAGTAAAATTTACACAAACTGCCTCTGATATCAGTAATTATGCATTAAAAAAAAAGATTGCAGTCAATTGCTACTGGTTGGAAATCATTTGTATTTATAATATATTTTCCTATATTCCCACATAACCAGTTATTTATTAGGGATGTGTGAATGGTGACTTCTTCAGTTGATTTGTTCCTTTTAATTATGTATAAATAATTTAGCTTGCAGGCTTCCAAACAGACACAGTCAGTCCTCTTTTACCGTGTATTCAATTTTTATAATAGCCAAAGCTGCAAACTTTGCGCTGATACTCTTAAAATTCATTTGTGTTTAAAATGTAGTATTTTTAGTTTATCAGCTAAAGAAGGATTTCAAAATATACATCAGAACATTTCATACAGTGTCTTCCATAGTGTTTCTTCCTCCTGATTACTTCATAACATACGACATGTCCCCCAACCCCACCGTCTCTGTGGACTTTCTTTCCCAAGATTCTCTGGCCCTGTAATATGTGGATTTCGAATACTACCACTCTGAATCCTCTATTTTCCCTTTCATTGGGTGTGGCCATTACTCATGTTTCAAGAGGTCTGTACTTTTTTTTTGTTTAATTTTTTTTTTTTAACGTTTATTTATTTTTGAGACAGAGAGAGACAGAGAATGAACGGGGGAGGGTCAGAGAGAGGGAGACACAGAATCTGAAACAGGCTCCAGGCTCTGAGCTGTCAGCACAGAGCCCGACACGGGGCTCGAACTCACGGATCGGGAGATCATGACCTGAGCTGAAGTCAGCCGCCCAACCGACTGAGCCACCCAGGCACCCCAGGTCTGTACTTTTTTTTATATGTAATCTTTCCTTTAAGGGGAATGTATTTACAACTTCAAAATATCACTTTCCTGGGGAGTATTTCAAACATACACTTGCCAGGATTTTCCATTTTAAAATGCAGTAGAAGATATCCAGTC
>NW_024412394.1:51575129-51605942 GCF_014898765.1 Herpailurus yagouaroundi | reverse complement strand
AGAGAGAGAGAGAGAGAATGAGCTGGGTAGGAACAGAAAGAGAGAGACAGAGAATCCAAAGCAGACTCCCCGCTATCAGCACAGATCCAGATGTGGGGCTCAAACTCACATAACTGAGATCATGACCTGAGCCAAAGTCAGATGCTTAACTGACTGGGCCACGCAGGCGCTCCATAATCCCTTTTCAATATCCTACCCTGTCACCTCCAAGAGACTCATCTAAATTTGGATATAACATTTTCCTCAATCAATTTCACTTGTTTCCTTTTTTTGTTTTCTGTAAAGAGCATAGCATTCCATAGTCTTCATGATATCCTCTGCAACTTTCTTTCTTTCATTTCACTCTTTCTGCCATTACTCTGCCATAGCAGAATCTGTCCACCCAAGTCCCATTGTGGACAGCCTTGTTTTCACCCACACATTCTCCATGAAAGCCTTCCATGACTGATCCCCGCCTTCTCTTAACTCTGGTAGTCCTTTGTACAATAGATAGGTTCTTCGTGACCTACTACATCATCTGGCTCTTATAGCCATTGAACCTCGTGGGTGTAGTTTCTCACAATCCAAGTTCACTTCGTTTATTTTCAGAGCTATTTTGACTGCTGGCCTCTAAGTGGAAGCCAAGGAGGCTATGAGCACCTTGCTCATTTTCGATACATTCATACCATTAGCTTCTCGGCCTAGTGATCCTGAACCCTAGAAAGAAGTATATGATGTTATGTTTTTACCCTCCATCTTCCAATAAGCAGAATTACCAGAGCTCCTTTCATTGCAGTGATTTGCCTGCTTGAATTTAACTCCTTATATGACTATTTTTAAAAACACTCTTGGGCACCTGGGTGGCTCATTCGGTTGAGCATCCGACTTCGGCTCAGGTCATGATCTTGCAGTTTGTGAGTTCAAGGCCCACACTGGGCTTGCTGCTGTCAGCACAGAGCCTGCCTCAGATCCTCCGACCCTCTCTCTCTGCCCCTCCCCCATCTGCACTCTCTCAAAAAAATTAATTAAAAAAAAAAAACATTAGAAAAAACAACACTCTTAAGAATCTGAATATACAAATGGACATTCGTCAGATATCATATATGACATTAGAGTTCTGACCCAAAACATTTGCAAGGAACCAGTGCAGAAAGCCAAACCACAGCCTCCTCTGCAGCAGCTGGCTAAGAACACACAGGAGTTGTTCAGTGACTGCCAACTTCCCTACTCTTGTTGCCCCTGCTTTTGACTCAGGAAGAAGCAGAGAAAGCCAAATATTCTCCTAGCCCCTCACATAGGATGCACGGTTTCTAGTTCGCCCACCGCCGCTTCCCGATGCCAATGTCCTCCAACCAGAGCCACCTGAAGCCTCTCCTGCCCCCCTTGACTGTAAAGCGTCCTCGCTCCACTGCCTGCCATGGAGTCTGCCAAACACAAGTCATGGGGACTGACTCCCTTGCTCTAGTAAGCTTTGAATAAACAGCTTCTGTTTGTTCTCCTTCGGGTGGTCTTTATTTATTTCCACCCTCTTAAATAATTTGTTTCGACCTTGATTCAAGCATAATTGAAATCACTTGCAAGGGGTGGCGTCTTCATCTGTATGTGCCGCATGTCGAGAAAGTTTGACTCGTGGAAGTTATCAGTGTTTATCTGTTGCTAGTGATGTGTGCTGGCTGTTAGGATGCCGCCTTGCATCTCTTGATCACACTGTGTACAGAGCAGCCATCGTTCTGGATGCAACTGTGTTTGCAGGTCATGAGTATTACATGCGGAAAAATTACTGAGCCTGAATGCAGTACTTTCGAGTAGGAAGGGCAAAAAGGACACAGCTGCCCAGATCACTACCAGGAAGTTTAACGACATCATCTCATTATCAGTCCTTGTCTTTAAAGGTTTCCGGAATTTTCCAGGTGCCAAGGCTGGAAACACACACTTTTTCCTTCTAAATGTTCAATTCTGAAATCACAGAACCACTCCAGGCCTGGGGAAAGCTGCAATCAATACCCTTTTTAATCTGCACTTTCAGTGAACACAATTTAGCAAGGGTACACAAGTAAAGCATTTTCTGATCCGAAAACAATAGGAACACAGAGCTATAATGCTGTATCTATGTCTCCGCTGATATCCTGAAAGAGCAATTTAATTTTGCAGCCAGCCATGTGTAATTCGAGTGTGACACATTAACAAATGGATGGCTGGTCCATCTTCCTGGCTTCCTGTCAGGATCTGGCTCTCTTGATGCCTTTGGGCATGTCAGTGGGAGCTTCAGCCCATTCAGAGCTGCATCTGAAGGAATTAGGGGACATAAATGTGAACTGATGAGGACAGCGGCTGTGAGGCAGGAAAATTAATAGTCTCATAGAAAACAATATGCAATGTAGTAACAAATCAGGGGAAATTGACATTTTACTTAGTTCCTCAGAACTATTTTAAATATAATATGGAGAATTTAAATTATTGCTGAGTTTATTGAACCTATTTAACATCTGCCGGAATTTAAAAATAAGTAAATCAAATGGAATGCTAAACTGTAATTGGATTTCTATTGTATGTCTTCTGTATAACATTGGGTTGCCCTGGGAATATTAGACCTGATGTAATTAACCTGAGCCTGTCCTAAGTGCCTTCCAGAGAGAAGCTGGAGGGAGAGTGGAGAAAATGTATCAGTAAGGTTGATTAGGATATATGCTGGCATACAAACTGTCCTCAAAGTAAAAATCCACTTTACCCGGGCTTCCAAGCAAGTTATGACTCTTCATACCAGTCTTACAAGCCTCTCCCAGCCTCACCCTGACCACTTGAAAAAAGCAATAATTCAGCAGGGATATCTGGGGTTGAAAAAGAGGAGGCAGAGATGAGGGCCCGGACTACGACACAACCTACCCTTGGTTATACCGGCCAAGGGTTGTCGCCAGAGTCATCTATTTTTATTAGAATCACGTGTTTATAGGGGCACCTGGGTAGTTCAGTCAGCTAAGTGTTCAACTCTTGGTGTCTGCTCAGGTCGTGATCTCCCAGTTCATGAGTTCGAGCCCCGAGTGGGCTCCAAACTGTCAGTGCGGAGCCTACTTGCGATCTTCTCCTTCTCTCTCTATGCCCCTCCCCTGCTTGCACTCTCTCTCAAAATAATAAATAAACTTAAAAACAAACAAACAAACACAAAGGACCACGTGTTTATAATCTACCAGTTATCTTTTATAATGTGTACAGGAAACTGAATGCACTTCTTTTTGTAGGTTGTTGGCCTATCGTTTCTAACAAATTTTTTTAAATAGTTTTTAGAAACTTTACTTGTAGGTCTTCAGATATTGCTAAATACATATATTGAAATCGGCTACAACTTTACTTCATTATTTGCAAGGATTGGCTGACTAGAATTAGATGAAACCAAAGTTTTTACTGAGTTGTGTTTTGGAGAGATTTCTCTCCACTTGAATATGCTGTAAGTGACAATTGGATCACACACTACATTCTTATTGCCAACACCTTGTTTTAGTCATCATTGAATTTTTGGTGCATAGGATAGTTTCTGACATATGACAGACCCTCAAAAAAGATTTGGTTAATGAAATTCACTAAAAGCAATACAAGATAACTGAATATATGAACTTTAGCAAAAATCTTTTAAAAACTGCATCTGAAAAGGGTCTAACATATAGTGGTTACTTAAAACAGTAAATGAATACATAGGTAGATAAAATTTTATCAGGTATGTATAATATATGAACACTTGAGAAAAGGTGAAATAGATACAGGTTTGAAATTTTCTGATGACGTAAAATGACCATATACTTGTCATTACTATTTGAGGGCCTCAGAATGAAGAATCTTCTAAGAACCTCACATAAATTAGTCCTCTGACAGTTAAACTGAACTGTCAGTTTTAGTTGGAAAAGTTAGCTTTACCTAAAAGCAGCATCCTCAAACAACTTGTAAATTAGTAAGTATAGCTTTTTTTCTCTTTTTTTGTTTATTTATATTTTTAATGTTTTATTATTTATCTTTGAGAGAGAGGGAGGGACAGCGCATGAGCAGAGGAGGGGCAGAGAGAGAAAGGAAGACACAGAGTCCAAAGCAGACTCCAGGCTCTGAGCTGTCAGAACAGAGCCTGATGAGGCACTTGAACTCACAAGCTGTGAGATCATGACCTGAGCCGAAGTTGGACACTCAATCGACTGAACCACCCAGACGCCCCTGTTTATTTATTTATTTTGAGAGAAAGCCTAGAAAATTATATTAACATCTGCAGAGGAAGTAAAATGAGACATCAACAAAAGATCACATAGCCTGGTGGTAAAGGGGAAAAAGATACAAAAATGGATGCACTCACAGGACTGTCCTTTGGAAATACAGTAGTCCAAACAAGGTAAGAGTTAGACAAGACTGGTCTTTAGTATTCTCTGGCCCCGTTGTCAAAATCCATCCAAATGAAAGGAATTTCCTTCAATTATCTAATTGCAATGTTGTCTGCTTTCCCTTGGGAGGGGGGGGCGGGATCTGGTATTTACAAACCATTTTCAAAATTACAAATTGGCTTCAGTTTTAACTACACTGATCTTGACTACTTGAAGATGATAGCTTTATTTCTCACTGTAAAAGAACAAGTAAATTGGCATTCTGGAATCTTGCTTTTATGTGTGTTTGATTACTCAAAGTCTGAACACTCCTGGACCTCACTATGCTTTACTTCAATATTCAACACAATCTCCATGTGTAGCATAGCCAAACCTTAGAACTTCCTCTTTCATTGTCAGAGTTCTACTGGGCTCCTGAACCACCTCCATTATCTACTGCTGTTTCACTGCCATAACCTGAGGGAGTTGCTTTGTGTTCCCCTTGGACAGGGAATGTTTCCTTCATTCTCTGTAAAAGATTTGAGATAATGTTATAAAATATAAATCAAAAAAATTTTTTTTAAATCCCAAAAAATTAAAAATTGAGAAAAGGATCATAGAGTACCACACAACTAATTTTACAATAGAATATAACTGACTTGTTTTTCTCTTACAATGCTCCTCAATTTTAATGTTCATGTAAATCACATGGATCTTCTAATATGCAGGTTTAGAACGGTTAGGGCTTAGGGCCCGAGATTCTGAAATTATAAGAAGATATTATTACATCATGAACTTCTATTCTGAGTAGCAATGGTCCAAGATAACTTATCTCTCTTTCACTCCTCTTTATCTCTTATCTCTGTCTCTGTCTTCTTTCCTTCTTATACTAAAACGCCAGGCTCAGAAAGAATCAGTTCTTTCCTGCTTCTCTAAGCACTGGCTTCTCAGCTTTCTGTCCTCAGTACATTGTTTTCTCCTGATAATTTGCTGCATATGGAGATATAGCCTTAGCCATGCAACAGTCCAGTGATATTAAAATGAAATGTAATAAGCTTAGTATTCAGACACAATAGCAGTGGCAGTGTTTTCATTTACAGGCTGGATATTTGGGACTTCTAGCCATGTGCTGCTCTCTGAACTCATTTTTTTCCTTTTCCACTCCTCAGTTTTAGTAAATTCCTATTTACGTTTTTTAACTTATGTATGATTCGATGAGGTTCAACTCCAGCTATCATTTACTGTATATCAAATATGCAGTGGTTTTTTTTTTTTGTCTGCAGTGTATAACTGTGAAGCAACAATGTGGTTCACAGTTACCTAAATAAATGAACAAAGAAGATTTCCAAAGTAAATATTTTATTTCATGCTTTTGTGTTTCTGAGAAATTTTAAGTTGTTTCAGATTATTTATAGAAAATCTGGAAAAAAGACTCTTTCTGTGGTTAGAATGTCAAAACCCTAATTCATATAAGCTACATAAAGAAGCCAATCCTGGTTTTGGGGTGGGTCAAAAAGCCAAGAACACCCTTCCTCCTTCATCACTTCCTAACCTCAAACATCAGGTCAAAGATCGACCTCCAGGAAATGAAGAGAGACAGACAGAGACGGGATAATTCAAGACAGGCTCTTCAGTAAGTGAAAAAATGAAAGTCTGAATCTAGTCAATGTTCGATTGTATTAATTGCTTTCTTTGCCTGTCAAGAGGTTCCAGCGCTTGCAAAATGAAACGATGAGGCCTACCCTTTAGCCTGAGTGGATTCACTTTGATAAAAATCTGGATTCGTGGGTATTGAAGATTATTCTTATCTAATTGAATGATCTGCCTTTTGTAATCCAAAGCTTTAGAAGAGGTTTTAAAAAGGAGAGCTCAGAGAGAACTGCCAGAATATACCTCTGGAAAAATACCAGCAGAACTGCCCCCTACTGGGATCCCCTGGAACAAGCTTCCAATGGAAGACACACCAGGTCTAAGAGCAGCCTATTCCAGGGGCTCTTCCTCATGAGTATGCATTTTAGTTCTTGTCTAATTGTCCCTGACTCGTAAGGGGGGGGAGCAGGAAAGCCACACTGACTCATTTTACTATTGAAAACCCTGTCTGGGACTCCGAGCCAGGACCTCAGGCAGAGGTTGCCAAAGGTTACCTGGAAGAAGACTCAAAATGCTCTACACACTTGGCCAGGTCTACTATGTCGTCATTTTGAAGCAATGACTTTGAACTTTTGTCAGAAAACTACAGACCTATGACTAAATATTTTGGAGAATGGGGCTGAAAAAATAAAAGCTTTTTTTTCTTCTTTTTCTTCTTCTTTTAATGGGTAAAATGCATCTGCACATGATTTCAGTAATTGTTGCTTGTTTCCTGGGAGTGTTGTGAAAGAATAGGTGCAGGATATGGGGCTCTTACATGTCCTATAAAGTAAGCAAGGTCAAATCCACTGGCCTATAGAAAGGATCAACTTTTTCCAATTGCATTTTTATGGGAAAATTTAAAAGGCACCCTTTCTCATCAGTTAATATATTTTCACGAACTTACGAAGTGCTGGGCATTTTAATAGATTCTTGAAAAAGAACAAAACGGTATATCCATTTTGATCAGAATCAATGAAAGGGAGAAGCAAATAAGTAGAAAATCAGATTTGATTTTTAGAAGATTTCTTTGGGGGAATAGCAAGGATTTAGGGCAAAATAAAAAAAAATGAAATTTCTGTGTTCTTTTTCTTGAGCTTTTAAAATTAGTCTACTATTTTCAATAGATGGTCATTCCATGTTGAGTATCTCAGGAAAAGCTGGGGATAGCCTTACTGAATAAATTAACCTTTTGATGGTTCTCAGGATATATGTACTGTTTTTTAAGTGAGAGATAAGATTTAGAGATTCTCGGGAGTGATGATGGTGATAATGGTGATAATAATATTTAAGTTATTCTTATCAAGTGCTTAATATCAGTAAGACACGAAATATTTGGGGGGGGGACTATGTAATTGAGTTGTTAATAAGAACAAAAAAACAACTCTGATTATTCTCATTTTATAAATAAGGAAACTGAGACCAGAGAGATTAAAAAGTTATGTTGAAAAGCCTACTGTCATTCACTCCAAAATTAGTAGTTGATAAAATTATATAATTATTTCACTATTCCCCCCTCCCCCACCAATATCACCAGCCACCTGGGGTGTTCTCTCTTTTTTCACTAAATGAATCTCCATCTTCTCTTTTTCCAATTCCACTTAAATAGCTATACAAATGACACCATAGATCTGTTATCATCCGTGACAGGAATTCTATTCACTAAAAGTGTAATAAGCTTTTATAATATTGCAATGTATAAATTGATATATTGAGGTAGGCTAGGTAAATTAAAAAAAAATAGCAAGTAAATGACAAACTCTAATTCCTCAACTTTATTAATGTTTTCAGAATTTCTATATTTGATAGCTTCTAGTAACACATATAGTCTATAAAACACAGGCTACTTGGGCATGTTTCTATTGTATGACACGTAGGGCCCAGATTGCAGATGATCACTAGGTATTTCATGACACTAAGTAATTAATTCTTAGGATTTTCAAGAGAGAAATTCAGCATCAGGCACTTCGATAACCTTTAACATACCTTTCAGCTCTGCATTACTCCAATTAGAAAGTCCACTGATTAGAAACCATCTTATTCCCATTGTTTTCTTTTCTTTTTCATTTTTATTTACTAAGAACTTGGTCTCCACAGTTAAATCTTATAAAGCATATGCCATGTATTGTTTTAAAGTTCAAGAAAATCTTTAATATGTCACATCAAAAAATCAAGAGTGATTGTTTTTTGTTTCTCTTTTCTTCTAGGATTCAGTTCACAGCTACTTATTTATCATTTAAATGCATTCAACTGAAAACGAACATTTTCCTGTGGAATATAGGAACCATCAAAGATAAAGATGGGCTGCTGTTTTTAGTGCGTGCTAACACTGGATCTAGATTTATCTACCTTGAAAGACATACTATTTGTCAAAAGCTTGTTTAGCATGGAAAATCCTCTATGGCCAGTGTTAGTCAAGTTCAGTCATTTTTGTTCTGTGTACTGGATGTCAGGAAGAGGAAAGGAGAGAATCTTTCGTAATCCAAGCACACGACTCTTTTATCTGAATGACAGTTTTAATAATGTCTCATAAAAATATAATTTTTATACACATTTATACATTAATTTGAATTACATATATTTTTGGTGACTAAGCTATCATGACTGCGTAGGTACATGTGTGTTTGTGCATGGTTTGGTGGGGAAAGAATCTTCAAATCTCTCTCACGTTATTTAAATTGCTTGTAAAATTCCAATCTCTTTATTAAGTGTCTCCAATTGATAAGACCATTTCCCACTGCCCTGCCAAGTCAGGGTTACATTTTCCTGGACTTTTTCCTGAAATCCACTGAATCTGTGTTCTTACTTTGCTTCCCCCACACACAAAATTCAGTTACCATTTATTTATTTTTTCTGACTTACTTGTCTACTTGCTTAGTCATTTATAGCATGACAATAATTTATTGTCTTTTGGATCCTCAGCTTTGCAGAAGTCTTCACTTAGCACAATTATATGGTCGCCTCTCACAATTCTCTCTCAATCTGGTCTAAATTTTACTATCTGAGATAGCTTTGTTTCATAGTTTGTGGGTTAGTCAGCGAACAATTTTCCAGTAATTCTGGACACGAAAGCTGTCTGTCCTTGTTTTACTCTTTTATTGTTTCCTGGTATCAGAAAAGAAGAAGAAAAATGGTTTTCTAATTGTAAGAATCAAATGCCTTTGTTCTTCCTCTGAGCTTGAGGTCTTCTATACCTGCATGTAACACAGTATACTTATATATCTTTATTTTCACTCACCTACATGTACATGTTACATTTTTTTTTCCGGTTTGGAGCTTCTTGAACAATAGACAAAGTGTCCACATATATCTATACCAAAATTAAACAATATGCTAACAACTCCCACTTTGATCTTATGGTGTATATTGTCCCGTTAGAAAGAAGAATGTTAGTCAAAAGATAAGACTTTCAGGGTTTTGATACCTCAAATAGGAGATGAATATAAGGAAGCTGAAAAAAGAAGCTAATTTGTTTGACACAAGGGACGGAAACTTGAAGGACCTTACATGTATAGTCTGTACCAACAAAGAAAAGAGCAACTGTTACCATTCATGAAAACATGTTCTAGTGAAGAGAATGAAGTCAATGTTCTAGAATTCTTTAGTGAGAAATGCCCAGGTAATTATAACTCAGGGATATCTTTGTGGATACTTGTTATTTCTGTGTACCCTGGTCATTTAATGCGATGAATATGGTTTAAGTGGGTCCATTCAGAGTTTAGAGAACTTTGTGGTCAAGTGAGTTGATTTTTTTTTAAGTTACCAAAAAAAAAAAAAAAGTGAAATAATTATTAATAAAGACCCTTCTGAATTTTGCCAAAACCTTCCAATAATTTTCTTGGCTGCTTTGGGCACTGTTAGTGAGCGAGCATGTTTCATATGGGAAACTGATACCATTGCTGCCAGTAAATGATGATGAAGGCATCTAAAGAGCCATTTAGAAGTCCTATCTCCTCATCACGCTTTAAAATTGAAGGCTAAGACCTTCACCACTGTATATTTTTTCATAAAGTTTTTTTTTTTTTTCTTTAGCACTGAAGGGTCTAAGGGAAGTGAAGCTGAAAAAACAATTTCCAGACTCCGTAGAAGTACAGATCTACAAATCCCTAGGGATCTTGATCAATCTTAGGGTATGCCAATGTACTTAAACATCTTTATCTGTTTTACTTCAAGGAAAGCAAAGAAGCCCCTGAATATTTCTGTGTTGACAAGTCATCTGTCACGGGCATGGTCCTGGACAAAAAAGGAAGGATATCAACTCTGTCTCTATAAGACTATTTCTGCTGGTTAGTTTTCAAAATATCTGTGGACTGGAACCTTGCAAACAAGATTTGAAAGAAAGCCAAAGTAAGAAAAGCTGACAGATGAGATGTGTTTGACATGGGCATGGAGGTAAGGTAAGCCCAGAGACTCAGCTCCTAGGCTTTGTATCCTCTAACCAACTTTAGGTTAGCTCTGGGACAATCTTGACGAAGTTTTATAATTCCATCAGAGTCCTAGAAGTCCATCAGCTATTTTAAGCTTACTGCCTCTTCAGCTGAAGCACAGCTTTATTCTCTTTTTTAGAAAAAAAATTTTAATGTTTATTTATTCTTGAGAGAGAGAGACAGACAGAGACAGAGTGTGAATGTCAGAGACAGAGGGAGACACAGAATCTGAAGCAGGCTCCAGTCTCTGAGATGTTAGCAGGGAGCCTGATGCAGGGCCCAAACTCACAAACTGTGAGATCATGACCTGAGCTGAAGTCGGACGCTTAACCGACTGAGCCACCCAGGTGCCCCTGAAGCACAGCTTTCTATTCCTTATATTAGGGTAGTATAATGTGTTGAATGGCACGCTCTGCCCACTCCCCAAAAATGTCCGCATCTTAACCCTTGGAACTCGTGCATGTGACCTTATTTGGAAGAAGGGTCTTTGCAGAAGTAATTAAGGATCTCAAGGGTGAGATCATTCTTAAATCCCCAAGTGAACCTTAAATCCAATAATAAGTGTTCTTATCAGAGACACAAAGAGGAAACACATACAGGGAGAAGAGAAGGCCATGTGAAGACGGAGGCAGAGACTGGAGAAAAGCAGCCACTAGCCAAGGAACACCTGGATCCACTGGAAGCTGGAAGAAGCAAGAAAGGATTCTCCCTGGAGCCTTTAGTGAGAGGAGCATAGCCCTACTGACACCTTACTATCAGACTTCTGGGCTCCAGAACTGTGACAGCAGAAATTTCTGTTGTTAGACCCCTGGTTTAGTAGAGCAGCCACATGAAACTAATACAGGAGGTTAATTTTTTCTTCTGTAAGTCAATTTACCAAAGGTTACCAGAATAGCATCTTTACTCACTGCAACTTGACTAGTGAATGCAAAAACAGAACAAAATCAGTCTTTTATGATCATTGTTAGAGAGAGTACCCAACATATTATCGAGCATCAAGGCTGGAAAGATTTATATATTCACTATTCAATAATTTTGGGGAATGTACTAAAGCATTCTTAAAGGGACATCGTAGCAAACAAACAAACATATAAGGTTTCTGCACTTGTGAAATTTACATTATAGTGACAACACTAAATAGAAGCTTTTCATAATAGCACATTTGAATTTTTAAAACTGATTTAAAAAATCTTGTAACACGTGTCATTAATATGTAGCGAAGGAAATCTTTTGTAAGTGAATGCAATGATACCACGTGACCCTTCTTTTAGTCATAAAGGACTTTTGAAGGTCAAATTAAACTAATGTGTGCCTCTGTTTCTCAAAATGCTCCATGTGTGAGAAGTTGCTTTATTTATCCCATTATTTTCTAATAAATTACCGTATCTTCAGAAAACCAAATGGGGGGAAGAAAAAGAATAAAAAGAAGCAGCTGACAATTAAAGGCTAGAAGAGATGAAAATAAATATTTAATGGTGTGACTAAGTATAAGGGTATGGGGTTATTAGAAAAATGTTGGATTGAGAGTTTTTCAGGGGGTATTTCAAGCTTTCATTTCCTTTTTGTTCATGCCAAGCAACCTCAGGCAATTGAGACTCGAGAGATTTCGTGGTATAAACTGTTAGGCCATAACTTAGTGAACTAAAACACAGCATATGGCAATTAGTGGCGTGTGATTTCCTTTAAGCTATTCATTTGGCCAGTGTAACAGGAGCACCTGAATTCCTTCAGCTTATCATAATGTGGTGCAATGGAGGGGGTCCAATGCAAAGAAAGGTATTTCAGGAAAGAAGTGTTCCAGAACGTACAGGTACTTAGATGATGAAGAATGAGGAGCAAGAGCTAGGTGCTCAGAACCTTTACCACAAAATGCAAATTAGACAGAGAAGAGCAAGAGGCAGGAAAGATATATGGTCCAAAGAAATAAAAGTCCTCAGGTATTAGAAACTCTTCTAAGGTTCTTTTGACCCCCTACCCTTTACCATTTCAAATTTTCACTTTATGAAGTATATAAAAGGTGTTTCCTGGTTTGTGTTCTTTTGGAGGAATTGAGTAGCTGTGAATTTGTTCTCCTATATCTGAACTCCAGAGGATTCCTCCTTCTGTGTTTTTAATTGGATCATGTGAAAGACGTTGTACATCACAAACCAGAAAGACATCTTCAAGGCATTGGGACATGTTCCCCCATGGAATCATTGCCTGAGGAGAGATCATTTCCTGCCATCTTCTGCTGAAAAGTTATCTTCTCTTCATAAAATACATCCTAGTATCACATTTCCTCTAGTGACTTTGCAAAGGTTGTGATGTATATACCTCTTGTTCAGTTATCAACATAATCCTGATGATTGGATTTCTACTTCAATGTTACTGATTGATCAGAAAAAAAGATAAATTTTCAGCAAATCACATTTGTGTTCTGTAAACATTCTTGCTTCTATAACCAAAAACTATAATACTTACAAAGAAATGGAAGACTGGGAAGACTAAACTCCAAATGTTTTTATGCTTTCTTATTATTTATTAACTCATGGAAATGATGGGAAGAAGAAGTTGTTGCTATTTACTAAACCCATATATGCTAGATACTGTGTTAAGTAATTCACGTGCTTATTTCTTTTTACACAGTGACCTTGCTAGGTATATATTATTATATTTTGTAGGAAAAATCTATCTTCCATCACCAAAAGCTGAGAGTTGTAGTGATGGACTATGCGTTCAGCATTTCCAGATATAGTGATTCAAAGGAACTATAAAATCTGGATTTCTTTATGTAAAATGTTCTGATTCTACAGTGTTTTCATGAAGTTCATCTTTTTTTAATCACGTGTACAAAACAATGATAACAAAAATCTCTGTAGGTCTCCTTCGCTAAGCACCCAAGATTTGAAATCATAATTATCCTCCAGAAAGAACATTCTATTATTAAAAACTTCTGTCACATACTCTCCCCATCAAAATGAGACAGTCTATATAGCAGAGAATCCTAGGACCGTCCATTCTAATGGATTCATCTTATGAATAAAGAAACTGAATCCTAGGAAGGGAAAATGATGATGCCAAGATCACACAATAAAGAACAGAGATTGAATTAGGGCATACTTCTCTTTTGAACCTAATTGCGTAATTCTTTCAGTCTACCAAGCTGTCTCAAAATGAAACCAGGTATGGAAGATACAACATGTCACTAACAGATCATTTGTTTACTATTTTCCCTCAGTTCTAGCTAGCCATCACTGCATAATACCACTTTTTCAAACTGAAATCTATGCACCTATAAAATCCATTCATTTTGCTACTGTTTTATTTAATAATGGGAAATGTGATACCAACACAATATATAGAAAGTGATGACAACAATAGCTTGATAAAATACTATATACATATATATTGCTTGTAACTTGCTGCTGGCCTTATTTCATAACTTTACTCAAAGAAATAAAATTACTTACATACCTCAAATGAAATAAATGCAGAAAATCATATATATTTTGTAGCACTCACAAAAATTTTGCCTATGGTTCCTATTTTATTCTATTCTTGGTTTAGGAAGCTGACTTGCATACTAATGGCACTATGAATGCAATCCTCTGGTGCCTTTCGGTTCTCATCATTCATTATTGATGCAATATTTTTGCTATGTTTTTCTTTCATTCTTAAAGTTTATGGTCCACAAAGAGCTGTGCTTTAAAGCCCCATCGATATAATTGTATTATTACATTTATCTACTCTGAATGCCTTGGATAGTCATTAGTCTTTCAGGGGTTTAGAGTTTTATGATTTCTGCTTAGATTCTTCCTCATTACTTACTGTATATTTATAATGTTTTTCTCTGAATTCAGTTATAAATCAAAATATTCTAGGGTGGACATGAGCATGATTTACAATCTCTAGAGAAGATAAATCCCATTTTCTACTGTATTTTAGTGAAACTGTGTATTGAGTTTTTGAATGAAATACATTTGCTTTTTAAAAACAGAAAATAATAAGTGAATTGAAAAAGGAAAAATCTTAAATGGGCTTGTATAATTAAATGGTGATATATAATATGCAATGTGTATATGTGTATATATACGTATATGTGTATATATGTCTATATACTTAAGTTTATTTCTTTATTTCTTTGGGACATTAAAAGTCACCTCCCTTCAGTCTTTAACTTTTCAGATTCTAGATGATCCAAAAGTGAATCATATTTAAATCCAGCTAGTCAGAACCCTTTATAAGGCAAGATATTGAAAACAAATAGATTTCTATTATTTGCTCACTAAAGCAATGTGTTGAGAAAATAACATACATGACCTCAGGCAACAAAATCAGTGGAAAAACAAGCCTACCACATCTGAAGTCCTTTTTGCACTAAGAAGAAATATGGACTAGACTTAATTAAATGCTTCTTAGGTGATAAGCCCAATGCTAAGCAGCTTGCCTCTTTCATAGAACTCTCACAACATGAATGTCATAAAAACTTAGGGAACAAAGAGGAGTCTACTTGCCAAGGCATAGTGGAAGCATTGGGATTGGAGAGGTGAGATGGGACAGCAGAGGAAGGCCAGGTGAGGAATTTGGACCTCGTGCTTGGTAGAGTAGAGTAGACTCTACTCAGCTTCAGGTGCAGAGAAATGAACATGGTGCATTAGACAGTGTGTCCATCCTTTTGAGAGCCATTGGAATGTCTGGAGACTGAAAGCCATAAAAGTACTTTTATAGCAAAAAGGATCTCATGGGAGGTTAATGCAGAATGGTGGGAAGAGACAGCAGAATAAAGAAAAAAATCAAGTTAAATCATGACTTTGTTTATTTAACTTGACTCCTCTTAGCAAAGAAGGATAAGAAAATGTTTCAAATTTGTTTTAAGTATAATCATTTTTAAAATATTGAAATAGATAGTTTTCTAATAGCATATGTATGGAAGGTAGTTGATTTGGGGCAGGGAGAGATAGGGAAAACAAAAAGTGAACTAAGTTGTGGCAATGTGGAGTTTATTTTGGTGGTAAAAAGACTCAAATGGGTCTCCGTGTGTGTGTGTGTGTGTGTGTGTGTGTGTGTGTGCGCGCGCGCGCTCATGTGTGTATAATGGTAATGGTGGAAGCCATGATGATATCCACAATAAAGAATTTATAAAGAGCAGGGGAAGAGCAACCACAGAAGTTTAGAGAATACTCCCATGAGTTTGGGATGGGGGAAAAAAAAGAAAGAAAAGCCAGCAATTGAATCAAATTCACAGCTCAAGAAGGTGGAGCAGAATAAGTAACTTTTTTACTTATTGCCCTTCCCTGTTTTCTTCATAGATTGAAACACATGTTGATTCATGTAACATTTGCCTAAAGTGTTCTCTCTGAGTAAATTTTTATGTATGAAGCATTTGTAAACATTTTAGAAAGTAAGCAATTTTACTAGGTGCTATTGATTTTAATAGAATGGGAGTAAGATCTGCCCGATGCACAGACGGGCAGATGGGCAACTTCATGTTTTGTGAGCACAGCCCTTAACTTTCTTTGGATTTACAGACTTATTCACAAAGCATTTCTGCCAAATTCTGCTCCAGTTACAAATAGAAAGCACCTTCTTATCTCCCATGGAGACTTTCTGTAAGTGTTGAATGTCAGAATTTGGCCTGAATTGCACGTCCCATAAATAAGAAGATAATCTAACTAAAATGTTGGCTCAAAAAATCTTCTCACACAGACTTAAAGAATTTATTTCTTCTGCCCAGATTTATGAGATGTCATGCACTGTCCTTTCCCAAATTTTTTTGGATAAAGCCAGGCGCATTTCTCTGATGACATGTCCCTTGGATAAAGGCTTAATCTTTCTGATTTCTAGAATAGTTCTTTAAAAAGTGGTTCTACAGAACATGAACATTTAAAGTTATTTTTACAATTTTATTTTTCTTCCTAGTTAAGTAATCTGTTTTTTTTTCTTCCTGCCTGACTGCTTGAGATTTTTTATTTCCTGAAACTTTAAAGCTATTAATATATTTATATGTTATTATATATATGTCATATACATACACACACACACACACACACACACACACACACACATATATATATTCTTATTTCATTAACACATTTTTATTTCATTGAGTTCATGATTTCATTCATTTTTTTCCCATCCCTCTCTCAGATACTGTTTATTTATTTTTTTATTTTTTTATTTTTTTTTTGTTTAAAAGCTACTAATGCCAGGGTGCCTGGGTGGTTCAGTCGGTTAAGCGGCCTACTTCTGCTCAGGTCATGATCTCCCAGTTCCTGGGTTTGAGTCTGCATCAGGCCCTGTGCTGACAGCTCAGAGCCTGGAGACTGCATTGGAATCTGTGTCTCCCTTTCTCTCTGTGTCCCTCCCCCACTCACACTGTTTCTGTCTCTCTCAAAAATAAATTAACGTTAAAAAAGATTAAAATCTTTTAATGCCTACTCCCTCCCCACCCCACCCCACATTGTGTTTCTGATCTCCTAAGATTCTCCCAATGTTCTAAACACAAGCTCCTTACAGAGTCTGCGCATAGGTTTTTCCTTTATTGAAAAGTATACTCTGACTACTCTGATTTTCCTCATCCCTATCCCCTTTGCCTGATATTAAATCCTGTCTCTTCAGTCAAGATTAGTTTCTGCGACTTGTGTTTTTCACAAAAATCACAATTTTTAAATATTAAATTACCTACGTGATCATTTGTTTCATTCTGTCAATCCAAAAAAAATCTTTAAACTCCATGAGGGTAGTCTATTCAATTATGAAAGGGTGCTATTAACATCTAATGGTTAATGACACCAAAACATTTGCTGAATGAATAAATTTAAATCTTCTAGGATTCTTATTTTACTTAAGGGTATTAATAAATTCAGAGCGTTCAGCAGATAGTGGTAGCTTTTTTGAGTTTCCAGATGATTTTTCCCCACCTTAACTTCTTTGAATTGTTACTTATAATGTTCCCTTAGAGCTTTGAAAGAGGTCCAAAGTAACAAGAAGGAACATTCTGACATCATAAAAATAATGCAGAACTTTATTCTTCCTTTATCACACATTCTCTTTGTTTTTCCACATTACAAAAGCATAAAGCTACTTGATTCATACTTTATGCTCCCTCAAGGTACTAAGAATTTTAACACGTCCCATTTTAAGATTATTATGTAACTACTGATTTCTTTTTCCCACATTATTGAACATTTGTTTATTTCCCTCTATATTGAGAAACCAGCTATTGGCAAGTTATCTCCTCACCCAGTAAAGGAGCTGGATTCACACAAAAAGTAAGGCATCTTATATCTCTTACCTGTAATAAAATTGTTATAAGATTTGTCTTTGAAATAAAACACACAAATGGGAAAATAAAAGAGACGGGTGTTGTCTTGTGTTCTGTCTTTACACCAAAACAGAGATAAAATTTAAAAGGCTAATCTGTTTCAAATGCTTGATTTGCTGGTAGTTGAAAACAAAGTCCTATTTGCTGAAATTAAACCCTAAGAATGTCTTCTGTTGCTTTAATAATACATATTCAGAGTACAATTATCATGTAACTGAGATTTTCCAACACTGTTTTTGCATCGTTGGTCATCTCTTTGTGCTGTTTTTGTTTTGTGCTGTTTCCGTTGTTTCTTCTGAAGCCATTTATTTGCAAATGACGGACAGTACTTAGAGGGGTGCTTCTTTTCTCTAGTCAGCTTTATTAAATTATGATACTTACAGGGTATTGGTTTTCTATGAAATACATAGTTTTTGGCTTATTTTTAATTTGCCATCAGTCTTAACTGCCCATCCCCCTACTGGGGGATTAGATTAACCGTTGTCTGCACTGGTGCCTGGTTCTTGCAAACTCATTCTGGTACAGAATTACCGCAGAGATGTACATGGCCTTGGGCAAATCATTTAGCTTCTCTGTACTCTGCTTTCTTCATTTATAAAATGGGGATTAAATAGCCTTTCTCTACCTACCTATCAGGAGCACTTTAGATACAATTAGATAATAGACTTGAAGATACATGGGAAGTGTGTAATAAAGCACGCTAATCTAGTCTAAGGAACCCAAGTAGGAAAACGAGTATATAGAAGCTTATAAAAGGAGATTTGTGTGTGTGTGGCTAATTACATCCATAAATCAATTTGCTATCAAAAGAAAAAAAATGTTGATTTGAGAGTATAAGGAAACTTTTTCTATTTCTTTTACAAAAACGCTTAGTAAAAGTCCAAAAAAAATTTTTTTTAAGTTATATTCTGGTTTAAAGTGAGATTTTCAAAACTTAAATCTCCAGAGTAAAAAATAATCTATGTCAAAAGCCAGACTGGAAACTTTAGGGGATCATCTGTAACTAATAGAGGAACAGACTTGTTTGTTTGTTTGTTTTTTAAATAGAGGGACAGACTTTTGGTAGAGAAGGCCATTAGGTAGCCATTCTCTGCAGATAAGGAAAGAAAGAAGACAAAATGGCAAGATATCATGAAAAGTTTCTAAAACAGAAAACTCAGGACAAACCTTAAAAGATAAATTATTGGGAAGCATTGATTGGTAGAAAACAAGCATCAGATTTTTAAACAACAACACTGTCATACTTCCATCTGGTTTTCATTTCGATTTTTTTCTTTTTCTAAGTGGTGAGACAGAAGTTAAAAAAAAGCAGAGAAATTCAAAGGACAAATGTGATCTTTGCCAAAGAGATTGTAAACACTTAATTGTTTCTTTTTCTAGATCAAGACCAAAGGTTGAATTGAAGCCTATGGCAAGGACTTTTAAGACCAAGTTCATTCGATACACCAAAGCATACTGGATTCATCATAGGGGCTCACTTCATGAAAATGAGGGCAAGTTAAATCCACCTTAGCCTGGAAGAAAATCAGCGTTATGTTAAAGAATAAATGACAGCAATTAAAGATGATGAAATGGAAACACAATTATATGTAGTTATTAGTATATGGTATAAAACCAAATTCTGTAGAATTGAAGTATGCTGTTCTATATTATTTATTTCCAATTGTTTTCTTAAGGTGTTCAATAAGCATGGAGATATGAAAATCATGCTTTGATATTTGATTAACTATACCTAGATCAATTATTTGAGTTTTTGTTTAAGGACACCTAGTTGGGACAAATCTGTCTGTCAGCTTCCCCACCTCAAATGAATAATAATTCTAGGACACCTGGGTGGCTCAGTTGGTTAAGCATCCAACTTTGGCTCAGGTCATGATCTCATGGTTTGTGGGTTCAAGCCCCACATAGGGCTCTGTGCTGACAGCACAGAGCCTACAGCCTGCTTCGGATTCTGTGTCTGCCTCTGTCTCTGCCCCTCCCCGCTTATGCTCATTCTCTCACAAATAAATAAACATTGAAAAAAATTTAAACAAAATGCAATAATCATTCTAGTCACGTAAATAGGAAGGTGGACAGAATGGACAACTTTATCAAGACAAAGGTAATCACCTAGTTCTTAAAGAGTGGATATATACTTTTGTAATTCCAATAATAGAATTCTGAAGTCTTCTCTGAAGATTGTCTTAGTATATTGTGTTTTTATGTACCTTTTCTTTTATAATCTTCTTGCCCGTTTCATTAGGCCGATCAACAATATCTGAAATTGATTTAAAATAGTTTCTTAGAACCTGTTTACCTGTTCTGAAAAATGTTTCCACTTTTGTTTTGTTGTTTTTATGCATAAAATTTTCTTTGCTGTAAATAGCCATGACGAACAAAAAGTAAAGTAACTATGACATAAAGCAAGAATCTTGTAGGATTTATATATCTGCCTTACACACTTGAAAGCTAATTTCTAGAGAGCAGAGGTCATAATCTTCATCTTTCTTCCATAAAAATAAACAATGTTCACTGAAGTCTTTATTTGCAAAATAAATGAAACAAAACCTCACAGCCCTTAGATATCATGGATTGAATAAAATATGCTTCAAAAACACAGTAAGAGGGATATTAGAGGCTCATTTCTAATCATGTGGCATTGGAACAGACCATATTCCATATGCCAATTATTGTCTGATTACGAAAAGAGCTAAATTTTAATATTTAATACATACACACGGATGTATACCGTGAATTCTTACGGAGTCTACAAGTGAAGTAAAACGTATGGATGAATGCCTTTAACAACCACTCATTTAAAATATTTATCTGTGATCACATTTATAAATTTTTATTGAGATATTTTCTATTGAGAGTTTTGATTCTGAATCATTTGTGGTTGCAAGGAATTTTCAGGTTATGTTGCCAGGTTAGATTTAGAAAACAGAAAGGAAGAGAAGAAATCATGATACTCGGCAAAGAGTGCACACAAGGAACAAAAATACTGATATCAATGGGAACTATTTATCTCTCTCTGTGTCTAAAATTATAGAAAGCAGGAAACTGTCAGGATGAATACTTTTAGCCAAAGATGACTGATATTCCTCATATGACACGCTGTCAAAAATGCTTCAGACACAACTTCTCTTTCCTTCGTTTTACTGTATTTTTCCTCCTAATCCGTTATTTCTCCTTGCTGAAATACATTTAATTTCTAATAAGAGTCACTCTACACATTCTGTCCTCTTTTTTTCTCACCCCCTCCAGAAATCTCTCCTTGAACTTCCTGCTGACAACATCATTGATAATCACGAAGGATAAAAGTTTACCAATTTCAGTCTAACTTTTGAGTGCTTTATGAACATGGATTTGTAACTGAGCCAGCTTATGACAAAAAAAAAAAAAAAAATCGGGAGCAGGTTTGTGAAGCAAATTAACTGGGGGCCAAATTTAGCCTTCTAAACTCATTTCATTTGCACCTCAGCTTGGACTTAAGCCATTAGCACAGCAGGAAAAAGCAATGGTTATGCACCAGGCCACCAGCACTTCCATGCATAAGATTTTGCAGAATGACAGAAATAATGAATGTAATTAAAACAGCATGTAGCCAAGAAAAAATAATTAGTATACAAGTTGGATGGCTCTGGGAGGCCCATGACATGACAAAAACATTTTTAAGGATTTTAATGATATCCTAAACTAGTTTAGTTTCCAAATAAGAGCTCATGTATCATAATAGTTGATGAAAGAATCTTCCTAATAATTATCTTCAAGCTGTAGACTTAAGGTGTTCTAGGTTTAATAACTTCAGTTTTAATCTCAGATTTTTTCCCACTTACTCTTTAAACGACACCTATGAATTATTTAATTATTATATTCAAGAGGAAGGAGTAATATAAATGCCCTATAGTCATAAAATGATAAAAGTTAGTTGAGATTTTGGGAAGTTGTCACTAATGAAATTTGAAAGCGTATTTTTTCCATAATTATAAATCAAATTTAAACACCAATCCTAAATTATTTATTTTTAATCATACAGGCTATAATTTTTAAAAGCTTTTTAATCTTGAAAGAGAAAGATAGAAATCTGAACTTCCTCAAGGGAGATTGTTTTGGAATATCAAGTCAAGCACCACTGACAGCAGTGCTAATTCTTTAAAATCATGAAAGTGTAGTACATTCTGGGAAGCATAGTCCTTAAAGATAGGAGAGATGTATATATTATAGACAAATCATGTCTTTAATTAAAAAATACTAATTATTAAATTAAAGATATATTTTTGCAATGCAGGATACCTTGTAGTCTCTAACTTAGCTATTAATACAGTGTTTTATTATCTTCTTTTTTCAGGTATCTCCTTTCTGGGGGAAACGTTAAAATAACTTCTTGGGGCACACTTCTTAGAATTCTAAGAAACTGCAAAGAAAGTAAAGTCAGATTGGTTGTGACTATGGGAAAATGTGACAAAGGAGATAGACTTTGATCTGTTCTTTAGGTATAAGTAAATTGCAGAGAGAATGCAAAGGAAGGGAACAGTTTGACCCATGTCTAGAGGTGGAATTAGAAAAGATAAAGGAAAGCTCAAGGTTTGGGACTTGGATCCCTAGGAAAATAATGATAGTGACAGATATATGTACAGTACATTATATTTATTGGGAAGATGATAAAACTAAGATTTTGGGGTTGAGGTAACCACGAGGCATTCAGGATGAAACGTTTAGGAGATCTTTGAAGGCGGGACACTGTACAAAGTGAAGACCTCAGAGATGACAGTTGTTTGCAGAGCCATTTGCTCAAAGGTATTACTCAACAATACTAATGTGGTTGAGGCCATGTTTCAAATGATCAACAATTCAAATTCTTTTTAGAAGAGGGAATCATGTATAAGGGCAATTTTTTTGAAGGTATCACATATAAACAAATTAAAATAATATTATTATAGGTATTACATTTTAAGTACTCTTCAATAAAACAGTAGCATTGCTTCACTTTGCCTGTAGGAAATAAGCAATTTTATAGTTACAAATAAAATATAAGATTCCAGTTCAGAATAATTATTCACAATCATACCAGCTGTAATTATTAAGCTATTTTTAATATTAAGAAGGCATAGAACCTATATTTTCTTGAAAAAAATGATTTACAGAAGTCAAATATCCAAAAGTGAGTCCCATGGTGCACAACATGGACCCACTTCATTCATTCTTCCCAAATCATCCTTGTAGACCTAGAATGTAGACACTCCCATGGTGATTTGAACTCTTTAGACTGTAAATTGCATCATATGCTGCCTTTAAACAATGAGTGCTATAAAACATATTGCAGAGTCCCTGTCTTCTAGAAGATTACAGTTTAATGAGAGAGAGAGAGAGAGAGAGAGAGAGAGAAAGAGAGAGAGAGAGAGAGAGGCATGCTTAACTGTGATCAAGTATTATAGGAATGCATTGCAGTCACATTGCATTAAAAATAAAAAAAAAAAATTAGTAGTCTTGGATCCTACCTATACATGCATGTTTTTAACTCACAGGGTTTTTGTTTTATTCACAAGGCTCATCTTTTTACCTGGCAACATCATTTCTGGCATTTTATTCTGTGCTTGTATTTAGTTTATATGAGAGAGGCTCTCTTGAGGATGTACTGGCAAGAGAAATTTTTTGTGATAGTATTCCTTTATGTGATGGGATACAATGACTGTGACTTTTATTAATTTTACCCTATAAATCACTGCCCAGGATCCTACTTTCAATAATTTGGTTATTGTTTATTACCTGATTTCTTGTTATTTAACCTTGAACTTAGTCAATATCTATGTAAGAACTGAAATAGTTGAAGTATAATAATTAGTCTGTATAATCACAGGTACCAAAGCACCTAAATAACGTGTTTTTACTATGTCTTGTTGGAACTGGTCATTTATTTATTGTTAAGTAGAAGTTTTAACTGAAACAAATTATCAGTGGCTAATGGTCTATTTGGCAGAGCTCATGGCCAGCATTATTTTGGCTGCATTTGATTAGGATGTGGACCATAGAAGGCCAAGGGACCCTTAACTGATTGTTATTAACAGTCTATGCACCGTGTATAATAATGAATAAAACTGGTCCAGAAGATGTTTTGGGGGAAAAAAAAGAGAGCTAAAGAGAATTAGGGTTATCAACTCAAATATGGTTGAGATAAATGTCGTCTAAACAGCACCTGAAGATCTATCTATATGCCTTATTTTCAACTCTATTTCTGAAATGCTTTGGGAAGAAGGAAACTAATTTAAAAATAGAGCTGTCATAATTTATTTAGGAAATCAGTTACATTGCAAATATAGAAACTGAGGCACTCTGGAGTCCATAAATTCAACAATTGCATACTTGATTCAACTTGGAATATACTTTTTAGAATATATGGCCTTGTTAACATGTTACAATAATTTAACAAGTGAAAAGAAATGTCTAGTTAAATGGACAGTACAGTTATATATACATCTGGATATATATTTAAACATGATATTAAAATTAATATTTGGCTCTATAATTTGTCTTAACTCTGATAAAAATTTTCATGTTCTAAATGCTAATATGGCCCTAATTTATAGGAAAAAGAAAGCAAAGGAAGGGTAGAGTAGGGAAGAAAAGGAAAGAAAAGAACAATACAATGGCCATCTTACTTAAACAAGAAATCAGGTAATAAACAATAACCAAATTATTCAAAGTAGGATCCTGGGCAGTGATTTATAGGGACAAATTAATAAAAGTCACAGTCATTTTATCCCATCACATAAAGGAATACTATCACAAATATGGCCCTAATTTATAGGAAAGGGAAAGGAAGGGAAGGGTAGAGTAGCAAAGAAAGGGAAAGAAAAGAACAATACAATGGCCATCTTCCTTAAACTTCAGCGTGGCATGAAACAGATAGTGGAAATCAAGAATACTTAAATATGTTTTCCTTAAGTAGTAGTGTTTTCCTGTTATACAAAACACCTAAAAACAACAGGGAATAACAGATTAGATATAATTTTCTCAGTTTGGCTAAACACTAGTAAAAAGTCATTAACTAATTTCCGATCAGGCTGTGAGTATTTATGTACTCACATACATACTGGCATTTATGTGATTTCCAACATGAATAACGCAGCCTTAGGAATAAAATATACATTATTCATTGGCAAAGACCCAACAAAGTTCTTCAAATGAAAATAAATGACTAGCTTTGTTTCAAGTAACATATCAAAAGTGCGGGTTGTTATATACCATGCTATTCTACTTGTTTCTAATTAGATTGATGTGGATGATTTAGTAAACTAAAACAGTATTCAGAAATGGCGAGCTTAAATTTAAAAAAAATTATTATAACAAATGTGCTTATAATTATCTTATTGATTATTTATAGAAATTACCTGTTGCAAAAAAATAACGTTACTAAGTAGGCTAACGGACGTTTCTCAAAGCAAAGACCAGTGGAGAGCCATGTTGACCTCTTCTTTGTGAATCTGACTACAGCTTTTAAAAAGCTAGTTTTAGTCACCAGTTCTTAATTAATTTTCTGAACTTAGATAAATTTTAAATATCCATACTGTTTTTAATTTCCTATTTGTTTTATTATTTGTCATTTTTAATTTCTATGAATGCAATGATTTTTTTCTATATTGAATGGTATCTGCCATATAATCAAAATATATCCCTAGGAATCTACTTTAATTTGCAAAATTACCACAATGTGAAGTCAACACCATCTTGTTTTGAAAACTCTTACAGTTGAAACCAGCCCCAATGAAAGATATATTGGGATATATTTAGGACCCTCAACTCCACTAAGCGAAATTAGGTAGTAGTGAATCATCAAGATTTACCAAATAAATCATAGTGACGCCCTCAGAATAGATAGATATTTGCCTACTCTATACATATATTTGCCATATCTGCATTAAGTTGTTAAAACATAGTTTATTATCATTAATCTGGGTCTATTTGAATGAATTAGATCTCAAGCTCTGTAATCTAGATCCACACAATTTTCTAGAAATTTTCCCCAGTATTCCTCAAGTAGAAAGACTGCTGCTGTGCTTTTTTCATAATAAAGTTGTGTAAAACAAAACTATTATAAGGATTAGGCTGATTAAAGTTTATATTTTTATAAAAACTTTAGAATTGTTTTATTCTAAAATTGATCTAGTAGGAGAAGTCATGGTAGACATTACTATTGGCTATAAAATTCTTATTCTTAACAGCATTAATCTTTGCTATGAATTACTCATACATATATGTTTGTCAGATTGGAAAAATGTTTCCATGGAATAAAATGTTTAGAAACAAAAATGCAATAAATATAATAGAAGGGAGTCTAGGTAAGATGACAGCTTGAGCTATCTTGTTAAATTTCCCCAGGTGCGATCCAGCTTCGGTAGTAGAAACTGAGAAAGAGTGGTACGTTTTTCGAGACATGCCACAGATGTGACCAGATTGAAGAAAACCAGTGAGGACTGGAAAATATCTGCTCTTATTTAGCGGTAAACTAAGTAGAGGAGATCTTGGCTGAATCACATAAAGGAAACATAAAGTATATCACATATCACATGATATACATAAAGTATATCACATGTAAATGTATGCTTATTATTTTAATGCTCTGCTACTGGACACAATATATTTGTTAAAGTACCTCATTTGCGCTTTCAGTAGAATACAATCAAAACATAGACTATGTTGAAACAAAAAGAATTTAAAGATGTGATCAAGAGACAAAAACCTAAGGTGAAAGGAGAATTAACTGACATGAAGAAAGATGGTAAGTAAACTGATATTTAAACCAGAAATAACATAATATAAATTAAAAACTGCACATGGAGGAAGTGTTGCATATAATCTCCATTGTAGATTACATATCAATAATGGAGAAGATACACTTTATACTGTTTCTTAGAATGTAAATGAACATCCATGACAATAGGAAAACTGATAACAGAAAATGTGGCTATAAAAGAGATCACTATGGGGCGCCTGGGTGGCTCAGTGGGTTGAGCGGCTGACTTTGGCTCAGGTCATGATCTCCTGGTCCGTGAGTTCAAGCCCCGCGTCGGGCTCTGTGCTGACAGCTCAGAGCCTGGAGCCTGTTTCGGATTCTGTATCTCCCTCTCTCTCTGCCCCTCCCCCGTTCATGCTCTGTCTCTCTCTGTCTCAAAAATAAATAAACGTTAAAAAAAAAATTAAAAAAAAATAAAAGAGATCACTGTAAGATTAGATTGTATGGCTCTTAGAGGATAGAAACAGTAGGAAAGAAATTCAGCCAATACATAAAAGAAAAATATATGAAATCAAGAAATTGATGACAAGTCACAAAATAAAAACATCAGAAATTTTAATAGAAAGAGATTAATACCTAGATTCATTTTGATGAATTAAGAAGATTTTTAAAAAATGAAATCTATCCTATAATCATTTAGGATGAGAAGATAGGATGTTTATAAGAAACAATTTCATAAACATGAACTATTGGGACTTCATCAAGATAAAAACTTCTGTACAATGAAGAAAACAACCAACCAGGGTAAAAGGCAACTGCTGGAATGGAAGAAGATATTTGCAAACAACATATCTGATAAAGTGCTGGAAGCCGAGCCATCCCAGCCTGTGTGGCAAGGCCCGGGCCGGGGACAGATTGGTGACTGCAAGGTGACCCACCGCTTGTACTCCCGCTTTTAGGTAATTTGGCCTTAAAACTACCTGGGGTATTGTCTGTTGGGGAATTGCTCTCGACAGGCCCTCTGGGAAAAGAACCACTAGGAAAGGAAATAAGGTTCCGCAAAAAATTGTGTGGCCTTACGTTTAGCCCTTGCCATCCCCTATGGAGACTCCTCTACTTACAGGAAGGATAGCCTCATACCTTTGCCAGCAAAGAGGGCCTGTAAAGGAGAGACATATGGATTTGAAAGTCTCACTCTGGCAACTAAGGAGTGTATCTCTGGGCACAGGTGACTTCAACCCCTAGGCCCACCTGGCCCCTCAGAGGCATTCCAGATGATGACTGAGCCTAGTCGGTTAAGGTACAGAAAGGTTCATTGGTTCCTAGGTGCGTTGTCTCTCTGAGAATGCATGGGGAATGGATTTCTAAGGCTTTTTCAGCCCCTTCCTGGCACCTTGGACCGAGGCAAACCCATTGTTCTTCTGGCCTCATGTGGTCAGGAGGTCATGTCCCTGTAACTGTTCCACTTGAGGTGTTGAGAAATGGAGGGCCTTTCATGAGAACAAAGCAAAGCAAATGCTTTGTAGATTATAGAGAAATGCAGATGCATAATGGAATAATGTAAGAAATTAATCAATAATCAAAGGGTATGCAGGAAAATTAGGGGAAAATTGCCATGTTATTTCCTAAAGGTTGTTTACACATAGGAACATTTTCAAAATTGGGTAATGTTAGAAAAACATAGATGACGTATGTTACAAGGAAATCACTAGCATATATAATGCCATGTTTACTACAATAAATTGGCCAGTTCAACACACTGCTATTGTCTGTATCCATTTTTATTTTAGTTTTAGTTTTTTATTTTTTATTTTTTTATTTTAATTTTGTTTTATTTTCACCAACACCATTCTTCCTCCGGGAACCCCTGGTGCTGGAGCTGGCCTCTGGCAATAAAAGGTTAGTATCCAAAGTCTATAAAGAACTTATCAAACTCAACACCCAAAAAGCAAATAACCCAGTTAAGAAATGGGCAGAAGACATGAATAGACAATTTTCCAAAGAAGATATCCAGATGGCTGACAGACACATGAAAAGATGCTCAACATCACTCATCATCAAGGAAATATAAATCAAAACCATAATAAGATACCACCTCATACCTGTAAGAATGGCTAAAATTGACAACACAAGAAAGAAGAGGTGTTGGCAAGGAAGTGGAAAAAGGGGAAAACCTCTTGCACTGTTGGTGGGAATGCCAACTGGTGTAGCCATTCTGGAGAACGGTATGGAGATTCCTCAAGAAACTAAAGATAGAACTACCCTATGATTCAGCAATTGTACTATTAATTATTTACCCAAAGGATACAAAAATACAGATTCAAAGGGGTACATGCACCCCATTGTTTATAGCAGCATTATCAACAATAGCCAGACTATGGAGAGAGCCCAAATGTCCATCGACTGATGAATGGATAAATAAGATGTGATACATGTATACAATGGAATATTACTCAGCCTTTAAAAAAATGAAATCTTGCCATTTGCAACAATGTGAATGGAACTAACAATGTGAATGGAGAATATAATGGTAAGTAAAATAAGTCAACCAGAACCATATGGGAAGGTGGGAGGGAAGTGTAGAGAGGGAAACAAGCCACAAGCGACTCAATGATAGAGAACAAACTATGGGTTGATGGAGGGAGGTGAGTGGGAGATGGGTTAGATGGGTGATGGGTACTAAGGAGGGCACTTGTGATGAGCACTGGGTGTTGTATGTAAGTGATGAATCACTGAATTCTATCCCTGAAGCCAATATCGCTCTGTATGTTAACTAACTAAAATTAAAAACTATGAGAAAACAATAAAACTGAATTAAACAAAACTAACCAAAAAAAAAGGAATGATTTCAGACTAGATAAAGGAATTCTTTCAGAAAACAACAGATTAAAAACATAGAAAATGATAAAACATGCGTAGAAGAAGAGGACCCAAGTTTATAAGAAAGCAAGTTATAGTTTAGCTGTGATACCAATAAACACATACTTTCTATATACACTTTCCCTTTTCTATATATATATATTTTAAAATGTTTATTTATTTATTGAGAGAGAGAGAGAGAGAGAGAGAGAGAGAGAGAGAATGCTCTCACATGTACATGAACTGGGAAGCGGCAGAGAGAGAATCTCAAGCAGACTCCTCACTGTCAGTGCAGAGCTGGATGGTGGAACTCAATCTCACGAACCATGAGATCATGACCTGAGCCTAAATCAAGGATCAGATGCTTAACCAGCTGAGCTGCCCAGGCACCCCTCTATTTCTATATTTTAAAGTATGCTACACTAGGCTGAGAAATGAACCAAGATGAAAATGAAAAAAAAAAAAAGGCAACATGTAAGGGCTAATTGAACACTAAACCAGGTTAAAAAAGTAAATTCATGATACTGTAATATGCTATGTAATTCAATGGATTTAATACCTTTTAATAGAATAAATAATGGCACAATTAATATAATTATATTCTCAGAATCTAATCTCATGTCAACAGAATATTAAAATTATAAAAAGATATATTATGCTAATTTTATACATTTCATGTGGGGAGTCAATAAAAATTGACTAGAAAATTAAAAAGAATAATTTTGAAAAGTTTACATTAAAAGTAACAATTAGTAGAATGATGCATTTGTTCCAATTTCTAGAGGACAAAAGAGAAAATACGACCTACATATAGAGAAACAAAAATTACAGGAATAAAAAAGAAAGTGTGATAAAAATCAACATCTGTGCTGTTGCTCCCACCCCCCCCCACCCTACTACACACATAGTCTGCATTGTTTAATGGGTTTTGCTGTCTCAAATGGATGCATTTTAGAACGATGGAGTGATTAAAAACATGTGAAAGATTATTTACTATGGACACCTGAAAAAGCAGCATCTGTCCTTCCTATAAGGCAGCTGACTTTAGGGGACCCTAGATAAAGCATATGTAATGGGTGAAGCAAGAAATGTGTATGTGTGGGTTTTTGGTTGGTTTGGTTTTACAGCAAAGAAAGTGTTTGAGAAGCACTCAAAGAGGAGATGGGGGAGCAAGACTCAAATCTGCCTCTCCGAAAGGGAGAGAACAAGGTTTTTCATACTCATAGGGGTTGAGATTATATACATATTGATGAAAAGGGTAGGGAGACCAATGAGTATTCAAGAGGAAAGATGGAGTGTGTGCATTGAGCAAACATATTTGGAACATATATCCCATGTTCTCTTTGGGGTGGAGACAACGACAGAAACAGGCAAAACACAGTCTCTGACATCCTGAGGTTCTCTTCAGACAAGGAGAAGGAGCTCTGGGCATGCTCTGAGAGTTGGTATAAATTGGATAAGTCTTTGGCTTATTATTAAAAAAAAAAAAAGAGAGAGAAAAAAAGAAATGTATTCCCTTCCCTTCCCTTCCCTTCCCTTCCCTCCCCTCCCCTCCCCTCCCCTCTCCTC
>NW_024412394.1:51509440-51575029 GCF_014898765.1 Herpailurus yagouaroundi | reverse complement strand
CCTTCCCTTCCCTTCCCTTCCCTTCCCTTCCCTTCCCTTCCCTCTTTTCTAAAGCCTGTATTTCAAGAGGAGAGCCATGAGAGTAATGAACAAAGTGAACAAAGTCTGGATGGATTTTTCTCAATCTAATCCTATTTGATAGTTATTTATTTTCCTCCTGAAATATGATGGGATGGTCAATCAGTCTCAGCTTTTGTGGAATAAGTTTTAATCTTTTTTTTATGCCTATATTATTAAAAAGCTACCATGCTAACTGCTTAATTCTTTTAGGAAAAATAGATATTCATTTCATTAATTTTTAAGGAATCAAAATACCAAGTATTAGAAATAAAGGAGGAAAGAAAAGTAGCACAGCCATCTGAAAATTATATTAAATACTTTTGAATGAATGAAGAAAATTATTTCATTAATCTATAATTGGATAGTCCTTTAAAGTGCCAAGCAAAAAAAGTCAAATGCAGAAAATATAGGATTTATATACATAAAATTTTATAGTAAGTATAATGGTTTGTAGCTTAAGGTAAAGTGTTTGATGAAGAGTATTGTTTGTGACACTTGATCTTTTATAGATCTGTAATTCCTGTAATATTGGAAAATATTTTTGGAATTATTTACCTGAAATGTCTCCTTTTGCTTTTTGTGGTATATGAAATGTCTTATGTCTTGGCCATACGACTGTGACTTTCACATAGCCATTGTCTTCCAGTTTCAAAACTGAATTTTTTCTGTTCCCTCAGCGAAACCATTGCTGAAATTTTCGTTTTCCAGGCTACTTTACTCTGAAATCAGCGCTTCCTTTGAGTAAGCCAGTCTCCATTCTTCACAGATAAAGATCCCACACTCGCCTGGCATTTAAAGTAACCTATGGCCTGACCTCACATTATCTTTCAGACTTCAATCCCTAATTCTCACATTAACAGGATCTTTTTCTGCAGTTTAACTCTAGGGTGTGTGTGTTATCAAGCACACCTTTTAAAATAGCTCCTTATTTGCTTATAGCATTGATCCTATGACCTGGGTGTCCTTCCCATTTTACCTACCTCCTTCTGCATACATCTCTCTCTCTCTTTCTCTTCCTCATTCCCTTCCTCTCTTTCTCTCTGTCTCTGCCTCTCTCCCTTCCTCCCTCTTCTCCCTCCCCCTCTCCCCCTCTCTCCCTATCTCTGTCTCTTTTACACACACACTTAATAACCTCCCAAAATATCCAAAAAAAAAAAAAAGAAGCTATTTTTTCACTCATAGGAAACCTTACCAGACATTAGATGTGCACATTGATGTATTTCTTCTCTGAGAATTTATTCCTTCTACAATGCACTTAACAAGGAATCATGTATTATTTTATTATCTTTCTTGAACACTTGCCTTTAATCATTATTTAACTATATCTATGCTCAATTTTACTGTCTATGTTTCATTTCCCCAAGTAGAGTGTAAGCTCTTTGAGCAGAGAGAAAATTAAATTATACTTTTTCTATCCTCTATATCCTTTACAAAAACAAAAAGAAAGAAAGAAATATATTGAAGACACATTTGTTAATTATTAATTTTATCCAGATTTCAGAATAACATATTACTAGTTGGGGTGGAAAAAGAATTGTAAATATCCCCTTAGAATTTGTAAGCATCAGGTATTACATTTAGAAGAAACTTGAATTATTCACCTTAAAGTTCTAAACTATGAACTGCTCTGCAGAAAAGCCAAAGGTGTAAGCGCAGCCGTGGATAATGTCGCTGTAGGTTAACGATGAAATAGATCTTTTCCACATTTTCAGGGAAAGCACTTGTGAAAAGATGTATTGCTCCAAGTTGGAAATCTATATTCTGCGACAGCTGCTGACTAGTAATGAGATCTAATGAGCTGTCTCTTTATTGGAAAAAATAACATTTGCAATAACAGCCCCTTTGCAAATTGTAAAAGAGTATGGGAGTTCAGATATAACCCCAAGTTGATAGGGGTATATTCATGTCAATGTCATTTCAATTCAATTCTAAGTTTCTGTTCTCATTGAAAGTAAGGCACTGTACACTCAGTGTGAAAACCAACTCCTTTTTTTTTTTTCCTAATAGCCCCTGGCTAAAAATTTAGTTTCTTTCATGTAATATTAACATAACACCGATGCCAATATTATCATAGTAAACTTAAGGCAATTAAATTTAAACAATGATAAGCTTTTCAGATTTCAGTTCTAAGTTTAACAGAAGGCTATTGTCCTTTCTTATTGTGTTCAGCTTGTATGAAGAGTTCATTATTTGAAATTATTATACTGATAAATGAGGGGCTTCCCCCCTTCCATCACTCCACAACACCAAGCATACATAAAAAAGACAACTGTGATCAGGACTACATTAAAATTTTTGAAAACTGATGGTAGTTTACATTATCTTGGAATGCCTCAAGGCTCAAGTTAAAGTAGCAGCGGCAGCAGAGATATAATTGATTTGGGGAATATAAAAAAATCTAATATTTTGCATAATGAAAATAGAGGTGTTATAAAAAATTGTCAACAAAATGCAGTTGTTTTTTTAAGTAAATCACTTTAGCCTTGACTCACGTTTATTTTTTTTTTCAACATTTTTTATTTATTTTTGGGACAGAGAGAGACAGAGCATGAACGGGGGAGGGGCAGAGAGAGAGGGAGACATCTTGGGGCGCCTGGGTGGCGCAGTCGGTTAAGCGTCCGACTTCAGCCAGGTCACGATCTCGCGGTCCGGGAGTTCGAGCCCCGCGTCGGGCTCTGGGCTGATGGCTCAGAGCCTGGAGCCTGTTTCCGATTCTGTCTCCCTCTATCTCTGCCCTCCCCCGTTCATGCTCTGTCTCTCTCTGTCCCAAAAATAAATAAAAAATGTTGAAAAAATAAATAAATAAATCATAGAAATCTGCATGCACAAAATGTATAATACTGAACAACAATGTTTATGGCTTCCAGTGCTCCATTGTGTAATGTATTATATACATGTGGTGTTGGTATTACGTATTGGTAATTCTCTCCTGTTACAGGAGAAAGGGCTGCATTATTCTTAAAGTTACATGTTTCAATTGTTCTCCAATTCTTAGGACCTCAGCTTTTCTCTGAGATCTTTCTCTATGCTTTACCCCCTCAGTCTTCCGTCATTTTCAACATGACCATATCCATTGGCTCTCAAAACACCTCTTAGAGATACTTAAATGTTTCCTATGCTTAAAAAACAAAACAAAACAACAATAAAATCACCACCAACAACAAAACACCCTCCTACTCTTATCTTTCCAAATCGCAAATGAACCATTACAAGAAAAAAATAAATAAAAGCTCTATATTTTCTGTTTCCACATATGTCTCTTCCACTCAATCTTGAGTCTACTCCTCAATATACTACAGTTCTATCCTCCAAGAAATCAATCTGTCAATTCATTTTAAATACATAACATTTGGAATTCCTCAGCAAAGCTCAACATTATTGATCACACTCTGACTTGGCTTCCATATCAGCATATTCTTCTAATTATCTGTCTCTAATTTTTGATCTTCTTCAATTATATTTTCAGAGTCTCTTTGTCCCATCACCTAAATGTTGTTGCTTTTCAGGATTCTATTCTGGGCATTGTTTTCTCTTTATTCTTCTATTTCTTCCCAGAATGATCACTTGAATTCTCACCACTTATGATCCAGCTACTACTGATGACCCTCATCTATCTGCCCAGATCAGATGTGTCTCTAGAGCATCAGAAACGTCCAGCATCCCCAGGGCATATTGGCAGCTCCATATTCATATTCAACTCTGTAGGCCTCTTTCTCCCCCCATAGTTTGTTCAGTTTTTTCGAAAGAGTATTTTTTTTTTTTATTTTTTTTTTTTTCAACGTTTATTTATTTTTGGGACAGAGAGAGACAGAGCATGAACGGGGGAGGGGCAGAGAGAGAGGGAGACACAGAATCAGAAACCGGCTCCAGGCTCTGAGCCATCAGCCCAGAGCCCGACGCGGGGCTTGAACTCACGGACCGCGAGATCATGACCTGGCTGAAGTCGGACGCTTAACCGACTGCGCCACCCAGGCGCCCCAGTTCAGTTTTTTCTATGTTAATAAATGTCTTCACAATCCAATTTGTTTCTCAAGTCAGAAGACCTTGACTATCCCTTCACCTCAATACTCTCCCACATTCAATAAAATCACTAAAGTCTATCAACTTAACCTCCTGGATATCTCTCATATTTGTCAGCTTTCTTGTCTCATACCACTACCCTAATTGATCTGACCAACAAATCTCACCACTTATTCAAGTTCATGGATTGGCATAATAACTGTCATCCTCTGGTCCGGTGACCACATCGGGCCAAACATGTTAGACAGGTCATGTTATTTACCCTCTTAGAGTTTTTCTATTATGTTTTTGTGTGTTTTAGGCCAAAACCCAGATTTTTAACTTGGCTTTGTATTTCTTTAGGCTTCTCTCTATCTCACTCATTTAGTTCCTGAAAGATCACGTTATTTTTGCAAAGGTTCATGTGCATCCTTTTCACTTAAGCATAAGTTACCCTTCCATATGTACCTAGAAAAAATTAAAGTAATGACAAAAATTTATTAAGTGCCTCCTACTGTACCAGGCTATGGATCATAGATGGATTACCTTATTTAATCATGAAAACCATGAGAGGAGATATTATTTTGCCCATCCTACATGTGACAAAACTGAGGCTTGCAGTGAATAAATAACTTGCCTAGGTATACCTGGCTAGTGTTTAAGCAGGAATTTGAACCTAGTTCTTTCTTGACTTCAAACTGAGGATAATGTCATTTTCTTTAGGATGCCTTTATTAGACTGGTATCACCTTATGTTTTCCAGAACAGCCAGTACTTCCATTAACATAGCACTATCACTTTGTACTGTAGTTATCTTTTAAATTATTTGTGTCCTATCCATGAGCCCCTATGACCTCCAATGTCTGTTTTGTTCACCATTGTGCTTCCATAGCACAGTGCTTTGAAAAGCAAAGTCAGTCAATACCCAATCTCTGAGATATCCAGGAGGAAGCAGCAAGTCAGCTAATCCTGCATGTTTCTCCCCAAATCTCCCACTTGATTTTTAAAGTAAGGGGGAAAATTTTAAATGGGTAATGCACCATCTTCAGGCACTATGTTGGGTATGTGCTGTCCCAATTTCTTCTAAAAACAATATTCTTCTCTCATTTGTGACATTGCCCCTCCTCCACTGTATGTGATTCTTGTGTAGCTGCCAGTCACAATACTCAACCTTCCTGACCACAGGGGCAAGGGGGTGATCAAAATGTAGCCAATAATAGTACTTATTATTCTGACCATCCATTTTGGCTCTTCGTGTGCATATAACCTATGCTACTCTAATCAAAGTCTAATAGCTAGATAATGAAATGGAAAAGCTCTTTGCATCATTCAGAGCTCTAATAGAAACACTGTAATTTCCTTAAGGGGAAAATGAATCTTTTAAAGTATCTCTCTTAGGGCCAGAGAGTTGAGTTTGGAGAACATACAGCCAAGAACAATACCCAAGCCATGCCACAAAACTACTCCAGCAGAGGCTGCACAGAAGCCACCTTGTTATTTCACTAGCACAAGTTTTGAAAAGAGTTGGCACTCAGTAAATCCCCACTAAGTGTCCATTACACTAACGGATGTCATAATCTATCATACTGCTCCAGAAAGCTAGAACCGATGGCCTCGATATAAACAGAAACGGATTCTGCCTAGGACCTGTTTCTTCACGACACTATCTTCTGAAGCAATTATTTTTTTGTAGGAATACACATTCTTGATAGAACCTAGCTTCAAGGGAGCTTGGGAAATTGAGTCTTCAGCTTTTTTCTCAGAGAAATAAGACAATATGGGAAGTTCCTCCTAAAAAAAGCAAAAAAAGATAGTTCTGTGTAGCAAATAAGCATAATAGTCACTAAACTCTTTCTTATGTGGGATTACTAAACTTTAGGATGATATAAGCATGTATATATCTGTAGCCATGTTCTTCTTCCCCAAAACTAAGAGGAAACCATATACCTTAGGAGATATTGAGCCAGTAGACAGAAAGAAAGAGAACACAAAGAGAGTTAAAAACATCTTTTAGCTCTGGAATTCTTAGGCAACCCTATCCATGGGTTTCATACACATGCACGCAAACACACACACACACACACACACACACACACACACACACACACCACACTTGTTATATTAGTTTGAATTGTATATCTATCTCTTGCAGACAGGAATGTCCCAACTAAAAGAATATTTATGATGATTAATTTCATGTGTGAAGTTCTCTGGGCCACGGTGCCCAAAAAATATGTGGTCAAACAATATTCTGGATGTTTTTGTAAGGCTGTTTTTGGATGAGATTAACATTTAAATAGTTGGATTTTGAGTAAAGCAGATTGACCTCCATAACATGAATGGGCTTCATCCAATCAGCTGAAGACCCTGACAGAACAAAGAATGATCCCCCCTAGCAAGAAGGAATTCTGCAAACAGATTACCTTTAAACTGGGACTGCAACTGTTCTCTGGGTCTTTGGCCTGATGGTCTACTCGATCAGATTTTTTGGATTCACCAGGCCTCCATAATTACATGAGTCAATTTCTTAAAATACATCCCTCTCTCTATATATACTGTGATGGTTAATTTAATGTGTCAACTTGACTGGGTGAGCCATGGTTTCCTTAGATATTTGCTATAAGATTATTCTGAGTGGGTCTGTGTGGGTGTTTTTAGATGAGATTGATTAACAGTTAATTTTGTAGACTGAGTGAAACAGAATAGCCTTCATAATGTGTCTGTGTGTGTGTGTGTGTGTCGGGGGGTGGATGCTCATTCAATCAGTTGAAGACCTAAATAGAGCAAAAAGGCTTACTTTCCTCGCAGAAAGAGATAATTCTTCCTGCCTGCTGGCTTTCAAACCAATACATTGGCTTTTTCCTACCTTTGGACTTGAATTGAAACATTGGCTCTTCCTGGGTCTCAAGACTTCTGTCCTTTGAAGTAGAACTAAACCATTGGCATATATATGCGTGTGTATATAAACATATATATGCTATTATATATGTGTATATTTATAATGCTATTATATGTATGTATATGTGTGTGTATACACCCTACACACACATGCACACACACACACATACACATCCTACTTGTTTCTGTGGAGAGCGTCAAGTGATATAACACCAATGAAATTGTTAATGACAGAAATGGAAATGTTTGAAGCAAATATCACTTCATATTCCATAGCAAAGTAATGACTTTTGCATGGAAAACATGGAAACCTTACTCTTCTTCTGGTTCCCTACAGTGCAACAGCAATTTCAGAGGTTAAGTGGTTAAGTATACTCAAAGGGAGAGACCTTGTTTTAGGGAAGGGAAATTCTGTGGATCGGCTTTGGTCTTAGTTCATTTTGCTGTAACAAAAATACATATTGGGTGGCTTAACAACAATCACTTATTTTTCACAGTTCTGAAGGCTGGACAGTCCAAGATTGAGGCACTGGGAGATTTGGTATCTGGTGAAAGTCCACTATCTGGTTCATAGACAGTTTTCCTTTAGCTGGGTCCTCATGTGGTAGAAGAGAGGAGGGAACTCTTTGGGATCTTTTTTATAAGAGGATAGATTTCATTCATGACAGCTCCACCCTCATGACCTAATAACCTCCCAAAGCCCCCACCTCCTAATATGATTACATTGGAGATTAGGTTTCATCATATGAATTTGGAGGTGAACACAAATACTCAGTCTACAGCAACCTTCTATTCTTGTCTCTGATTGGCTCACTGCTACATGTGACAGAGTTTATCTTTCAAACCAAAAAACAAATGCCATCAAGTATATCTACTCTAGGCTCCTGATACGGTATCTTGATTGTTGATCATGAGCTATCAAACTGTAGGGTCTAGCTGAATGGTGATTATGCAACTAATGCAAACTGTTTGGAAAATAAATTGACACCTCAGGATTTCTAAATTTTTCTACATCAGTATTGTTCCACTTTTCCAATTGTATACAAGTTCCTTGCACTTGGGGCTGTGACCTTATTATGTGCCATATGAAGTGAGGCAGATGGAAAGTTTGGAGTAAAGTGCATGTGAATAGTAGTAATTCTTGGAAAATGTACGCTACCATTTCCTACCTTAAACAGGTGGCAAAGTTTATGTTAATGTTGGCTCTTATTTTTTCTTTATACAGTTATTTATTTATGTATTTTATTAAACAAATATTTGGGGGAAGCCACTTAGTGCCTACAGCTTTTTTGGAAACAGTCATTTTAATCCCAGGGGATTATGAACTAACCATTTTTAACTAGAGCATCCAAAAAAATCCATGAAATATAAATTATTTCTCTAATCCCAGAGTTCAACCTGATTCTGTTGTAAGGATTTGATGAGACTTTTAAAATTTCTTGAAAATACTCTAAAGCCAAATATCTAATGATCAGCTTCAATTTGGCAGTTCAGGTTCCTATAGTATAAAATCATAGTTTATACAGAGTAATTAGGGTCAAAGGACAAACTTCAATAAATACACAAGCATATTTAATTTATATTCAGCTTTGTGGTATATACATATGGGGAATATTGGCAGTTTATCAGATTACCAATATGCTCATGGGTTTAAATGTTAAAATCCAAATAAAACAAAACACATTGCCCAATGAAAACACAATGAAACCTGATTGATTTTTTTTCCTTATCATTACCTAATCAATTCATGATTTAAGGGAATTTTGATTGTTCCTGATGTAATAATATCATATAAATTTTGTTAATAATAAAAAAAGTATTAAGACCTCACTATGAGAAAAAGACACTTGTTGAAATAGGTATATTATTTTCCCAAATTGACAGAAGGAAAATCTAAGAATTGGACAAATTAATTAACTCCTCAACTACACAGTTTGTTAGTGACAGAACCATGACTCAAACTCATTCTGTCTCATTAAGCCTGCGCTTACTATTAGCTGATGTCTTGTTGCCTACTCACTTGATTCTGAAGGGGAAATCACACTATTTTTGAAGATGAAAGCATCAAGATCCACTTTAGAGGAAATAACGTTTTGAAAAGCAACATTGTCCCCACCACTACTCCCAACTAAAGGACAAGAGTAAAGACAAAATACTTGAAATTAAAATGGATTTGTTGGTGGCTTTCCCAATCTTCAAACTAAGAAACCCAAGAGATCTAGAGTAATGAAATGGGCAACATGAAGAAGACTTAAGTAGTTTTTCCCACTCAGCCTCTAAGGATGGCACAACAGATGTTTCCTAATGCAAGGTGTTGAAAGTTGCAAACCCTTAGCTACTTTGGGAAACCAAAGACTGGGAATGTTGTTGAACAGTTGTGAGTGTTTGTCTCAATAGAAAAAAAATTACAGAAAACTGTTCTCTCTCTTTCTCTCTCTCTCTCTCTCTCTCTCTCTCTCTCTCTCTCTCTCTCTCCTCTCTTTCTCTCCTGGGATCTCTCTCCTTGACAGAAAAAGAGAAATTACCAGTTGCCCTTTATAAACTCCTTATTAGTTTGCAGGTTTATCTAGATGGGAGACTGGAGATGATATGGAGGTAACACATACTTTGGTGATAAAGAGAAAGCTTCTCTATGTTCCCTCTGGCAGGAAAGAAGATCTAGGTTCTCAGTAAAAGGTAACAGTATAATCAGCTTTTAATGGAGGGATAGGCTCAATAACAGCAACATCACCAGTAATAGCAATATTTATAAAAGAAAAGCGACTCAAGATCACAAGTGCTGGGTACATCCAGTGTGGCTGGCACTACTGCTTGGTTCTGAGTGCTATTTGGAGTTGGAAGGATAAGATGGAAGAAAGCGTTCATTTCTTTTGAATGGAGATTCAGAAGATCACACCTGAGAATCCTTTCTTTCCTTTTCCTGCCCAAGCATGTTCATGGGAGAAACTTGATTTTAAAAAAAAGATCACGAGAATGGAGAAATTTTCAGGACTGCAGCAAATATTAGTTTTCAACTTAGCTTAATTCTCAGCATAGCAAATAACCAAAGGGGGAAAAATAACTATTCAGGAAATTCAGTAGACTCCCCGATTAGGATACAGTATTAACTATAATTTGGGAATTTATGGTGCCCTATTTAATGAGAGGTTGGGGCACTTTGCATGTGACATTAAAACTGCTAGAATGGAGACACATTAATTTATTCATTTCCCATGTACTTGAGTCATGGAGATGGGTAAATCATGAATCCTGCACTCAGTGAGGTCATGGTATGGTGACAGAGTTCAGTCCATAAGTAAATGATTACAGAATAATATGATTATGTGCTAGAAAGTTTGAAAAGAAATCCTTAAAGCCAGATCCAAAGAACTTATTTTGCTTGAGGTGTTGTGCTTTAGCGGAGCTGAAAGAAAGATTTGTGCAAAGAGGTAACATAAACAAGACCTATCTGTTATGTGTTTTCTCTTTTCTAATCTTAACGATTTAGAGTAAAAAGCATCAGAAACATTTACTAGTAGAACTTTCTTTAATTTATTCCATTATCTACTTCTATTACTCATGTGATCTTTCACCTGGTGATAGAGTTAAAGAAGGAAAGAGAAATAGATGAGATCTTTGGGTACTTGATTTTGACTGAGTACATTTTTATTAATTCACTTAATTCCTAGTATATGCAAACATGTTATTTTTGGGATTGAGAATACATCAGTGAATGAAAAAAAAATACCTGCTTCTCCTCATGAAAGTTCATTCTAGTATAGGAGAAAGAAGAAAAAACATATATATATATATATATATACATATATATATGTGTGTGTGTGTGTGTATACACACATATATGTTTTTATATATATTTATATATATATATACACACCCATATATATATATATATAGCTATTTATATATAGCTGATATATAATTAACATAATTATTAGTATATAATTAACATAATTATTAGTATATAATTAATATAAATGGTATGATAAAATATGATGATTACTTCTCTGGGGAAAAGTAGTCTAAAAGTATTATCTTATATAATATTTTATATTAGGTTGTATTTGAGCAGATACCTAAGGCAAATGAAGGACTGAGTATGAGGAATGCTGGGGAAGAGCATTGCAGAGAAAGGGAACAGCATGTGCTAAAGCTGTGAAGGGGAAAAGTTCTCCTTTGTTCCAAGAACAGCAGGTGGTCAGTGTGGCTGGGGCCCACTGACTGGGTAAATTGTAGGAAGTGAAGTCAAGGATATGAGGGTTAAGGTCTTGCTAGAGTTGGAAGGTCCCTGTAGGGAGTTTGACTATTACTCCGAGTAGGATGTTAGTAGTATTACACTTTAATAATTAAAAACTGCTAAGTCTCTGGTAAGTTCCTCAGTCCAACAAGCAACTATAACTCTTTAATCATCTCCATAAAAAGCCTTTCTGTTAGATTGACTGGTTACCAATCCTGCAACAGGAAGCAATCTCCAGAGTAAGCCATTCTCATTGAAATCAGTAAGAAACATTTTTAATTTTACTACCTGGAGCTATTATACTGAATATTTGAAGAGTAGATTAAAACTCAAGGAATCAGTAATTAGTAATTAATTGGGTTATAGAAACATCAACACCAAGGTCATCAGTTCAAATCAAAGTTGTGGAAACATAATTGTTAACATCTGAAAGCACTTCACTGGAAACTATGGAATGGAGGTCTGTCTCAATCTTTTTTTCTTGTCAAGAAGCATTCATATGCACAAGGCAAGAATGACCCTGCTTTTGTTATTCAATGGTATGCCTGCAGGAAGCCTTTTTTTTTTAGATGTTAAGGTTAAATGAATCTGGAAACTGGTCTATTGGGTCAGGGGAAAACACTTTAGCACAGCACATAATCAAACATTTTCTAAAATGGCATTAGAATGTGTGCTCCCTAGTTGATTCTAACCCTCATTATGCAAAACGCACTGAAAAATGTAATGCAGAACATGATGATTTGATTATGTAACAAAACTAGTTAAATGTTTTCATTAGCCGCATAATATTTTTGCACAATAAAGATAATTGAGTGTTGAAAATGTACTAATTCATTTAATCCCATGAGGCAAAAAATAATATTGAGGGAAATAATGGTATTGTTAGGGGTTCTGATTAGTAGAGAACAAAGCACAAATTCTTCTTGCTAATAGGCATAGTTTCATTTTGAAGAACAATGTGGAAAAAAATTCAGACATTTTTCTTGTTGAATTATTTAAAGTTAATAAAGTGGTTATATTTTGCCTTCTTAGAGAGTCCAGACAGTTTTACCAATTGGGTGGGATGGCAGGAAATATTCTTTGCCTGCATGGAGATGTAACACATAAGTATATGTATGTATGGGGATATGCTAGGTCTCAGGCCCGTGTGGAGGAGAAGAAAGGAAGAGTGTATTGTGGTATCTATCCCCATCAATCAAATGAAGGTTCCAAAGGTGGGGCAACACAACTGGGTGCAAGCCAGCAACAGGGGTGGTGAAAGAATTCACCAGAGGCAGAACAAAGGAGATAGAAGTTTACTGAATACACCCCAAGAAAGGGGCAGGCAGTACAAAGCAGAAGCTTCGAGGAAGGGTGGTAAGGGGCCACAGTTACAGGACCAAGTGAGCGAGTATGGGGACATATGGAATTTTCCCATTTTTGGTTATCATAGGAACTGAGCCTGGTTGTAATTGGTCAGTTAGGGTCTGTGGCTATTTTAAGTTGGGTTGCTAAATGAGCCTGTTTGCATTTGGTTGGTGGCTGTGGGCCCTTTTGCCTTGATCAAGTTTCCATTGCTCAAACCTGTTACCTAAAAGCAGCCTCTACATTTCCCCCTGACAGATCGACAATAACAAATCTTTGGCATTGGGTCAGAGATCTCATCTTCAGTAGCTTCTTCCTGCTGAATGAGGAGTGTGGAGATGATCCTACACATGGGTCAACCCTGGTCATGTGGGGATTTGCATGTAGGACTACAAAAGGCAGAGGCAGCAGAATCCCAGGTTAGAACTGAATGTATGAATTTCCCTGAATAGAAAGGATCCTCTGTAGGCATGAAGTTTTGGCAGCAAAGGAATCTCTGCACCAGGTGGAGAGACTTTGGAAGAAACAAAATAAGATTATTATGATAATGAGAAAGAGAAACCAGAATAAGAGCCCTTGGATAGTTCACCAAAATCCTCCTCTAGTCTAGCAGTTTAACCAATCATTAAAAGAGAGAGATATCTCAAAGAGCCAATTTGAGTATTTGTGTCTTCTGATAAACCTGTCTGTCACATATTTGTGGTAATCTGGGGTATGTATGTAACACTCTGTTTTAATAAACCATAGGCTCCTCCTTGAGCTACATTCAGGGTATCAAGGGCCATTCAGTTTTGGAGGGTCACCTTTTGAACTTGTAGGTGACTGCATGTCAAGCTTAGTTAAGGGTGGCTGCTGTATGCTTGGCTAAAGCCTCTATTTGAACTTTTATATAGATAGAAGCAACCCCTGGGACAAATATGGCTAAAGGATAAAACCATCAAGAAGCTCTCTTTGTTTGATGTCTAGCCTTAACAATATCCTAATTACAAAGAATCACTGACAAGCAGGAGAAGACTTGTCTGGAGATACGGGATCCCCAAATGTATCATCCAATCCAAAAGTAGGGCCATCCGTTATTTCCACAAGTGAATAGTTAACCCCATGGAATGGGGTGCACTCTGACTTATAAGGAGTGATTTTGTCATCCAAGCCACACAGAATTGGTCAAGGTGATGGTTGAGTTATAAAATTGTTGGGGAATCCATCCCATTTTCTAGCTGTATAAACAATCATATCCCCATAGGTTCCTGTTATTATCCCCATATAACAACAAGCACAAGGATTGTCTATACATGGGCTGTTAAAGCTATTTTCTCTGAAATTTACCTCAAATTGTCTAGCTTGGGCAAAAAACAAACATTCAGAAACTCAAAATTAAAATTTAACATCTACAAAGGTGTGTGATTGAAACATAATTTTTCTCTCTGAAATTATCCTCATTTTTAATCAGAAATAGCCAAATCAAGACTAATTCATTTGAAAAACAAGTCCAATTTTAACAAATTTGACCTAATTATTTGCATGAGCCCAGCAAGAATAGTGATTAATCATATAGATCTTTTTAAAATCTGCTTTGCCAGAACTTTTTATAAGGAATCTCTAGACTGAACTTTTAGTAGACTCTTAAGACAAGAAGCTAAGCCAAATACTTGCCCTCAGATGTATCTGCAATACCTGTAGATTTGGGCAAATACCTCTTTTTGAGGTCTCCAAAATATCCTGAGGTTCTTGCACTGGGATGCTGCTGGGAACTCTGTAAGCAAGGTATTGGGCCAATGTTTCCAAGAGGCTTTATTGGCTCCATAAAGTCAACCTTAGTTCCTTAAAGCTGTCTGGTCATAGCGAGTACCATGCATGTCTCTCAAATATGACATTTCAGCCAAAGCGTTGGTAAAATAACCAATGTTTTCCAATGGCGTCCTGTTACAAGGAGAACACGTTCTTCCTGAACTGATGCAAATAATTATAATTGCCATTAAAGACAGAATTCTCATTGAGAGGTTCTGAATTTCAGAGGGTTCAGGTAGGGAGAAAAGTTAAAAGCTTCCATTTGTTTACAAAGGAATATTTTATCATAATTCTGTATGTCATGGATATTTTAGGAGAAAGTTTCATTAATCTGGAAGAGCAAACATTAGAGAACCAGCAATGTTTCAAATGAGAGTCACAAAAACTATTATAATCCTCAATTCATTCAGTCCCATGTTATTAATTCTTATTCTGTTTGAATGCAGCTTTTTCTATTAGTTCTGGAAATTCCTACCCAGTTCAGTTATATGACCTTAAAGATATCAAACAATTGTATTTGTTTTAAAAAAAAGTCTTTTTCATAAATCTCCTTGAAGACAAACTCATTTTACAAGATCATCAGAACAATAACTAAATAACTATAAATGACAAATAAAACCCCTCAGAATCGGACATGGTTAAAGACCTGATAGAGAGTTCCTGATAATGCCATTGACAAGGAAATACAGTTATTTCTGTGACCCATCAAATCTCAGGCAAGTTTGTTAAAAACCTTAGAAAGTTTTAAAGCACATCCTAACTAGGATTACAGATCATCAAAGACCTGATAAAGACAAAATAGAAACTGGTTTTCTAGGCAAAGAAAAGAGAAAAAAAACTGTTTACATTTTCTTATTAAGAGCAGACCAACAATCGAAGAAAAGTTTAACACAGAGAAAGCAGAATTTCAATCTTATACTAGGTACTTTTAAAATCCATTCATTTCAACCTAAGTCCATCCTGACCACTCATAAAATTCCTTTCCAAAGACTTCCCTTCACAAATCTTTTACAACTTCCTTTTGCATTCAGATTTTGTCTCATTTTACAACCAGTCTAATTTTAGGACAAAATTACTTTCTTTTTCCTCAGCAAAATGCACTCTCATTCCTTACATCTTCCTCACATATCTCCTGCTTTCCTACTTACAGAGTTGTTTTCTTTGTTTCTTTATTTCCATCAGTCTTAATTACATTTAGCAGAATTTTAACTCTTAGACACCATAGTCTCCAGTAAAAATTAAGTAGTAACCAATCATACATGGTTACACCAGAATTTCTTTCCATTACACCAGAATTCTCTAGATGGCAAATTTATGAATACATTTCATAATTTTTAGGAACATGCATTTTTCATAGTATGATCTTTCAGTAAGGCACAAAACACGTTTTCCAACAGACCCTGTCTCCGCAATAAGAAGTCAAAAGCAGATAAAACTTATGTTTAGTAAACAGTGCTTCAGTATTTTATCTTATTTGGAAAAGACTTAAATATCCAATGAATTCAATCCAATTTATCATTTACCTTAGCAAAATTTCTGTTTCAGGTTTAATAGCTACCCACAGGGTCAGATGGCTATTATATTGAACAAGACACGTTCTACAGTCTTTGTGGAGGTTGGGGTTTTGGGACAATGCCATGAAGGCTTGAACACATGAGACCTCCACACATTTGAGGAGTTCTTGCAAAAGAGGTCAAACTGGAAAATAGTATTATAAGAGAGAGTTCCATGGAAGGGCCATACCTCTTGATCTGGGAGTTTGTACTGAGGACAGGAAACATTACATAAAAAAGATGAGACATTTTTTCCTCAAGTCTTAGGGTCAAATTTGTTCTAGTTTATAAGCATACAGCCCAAGGGGTGAGTCTGAGTAAATACAGAGGGTTTGTCCCATAATGGGAAAGACTGGTTGCCATGCCCAAAGGGACATCCCACCAAAGGAAATGGAGCTTGGACTCCTGGTCTGATTTCAGTTTGGGCATCCTGCTGAGCTGAAAAAGGACTGGACCTCATATAGGGCAACTGACTCTTCTGGGGTGTCCCACCAAGGAGGGGGTTGCAGCAAATAGTGATGGCACTTCTTGTTGGGGCATCCCCTGCAACAGGGAGAACCGTACACCGGGATCGGAAAAAGGTGGGGGAGGACTCACCACTTGGATGTATTGGAACCTATTTTGTCCATAGATTCAGGTGGTGGTTGGACCCATGGAAACAAAGGAAAAAGGGGAGGGGGGGCAAAAGAAGCAAGGTAGCTGAGAGTCAGCCAGAGTCAGGGAAGGGTCCCAACCAAATCTGGAACGTGTGCAGATTTTCCCTGGACGAGCTGCAGATGGCTGCAGATGGAGTGAGAGAGGAGAGCAAAGGGGTCCCTTGCCCTCACAGGCACGGATCTTTGGACCACACCAGGGAGCTGACCTGGCCAAAGACCTCCAGTTGTCTGAGGAGTGCTAGGCTTAGGCTGCTGAGGACTGAAAAGAGAAAGAAGAGGGAAGGAAGGATCCCTCTGAAGGGCAAAAGGGGAAATCCTTCAATATTTCAGACAAGGGCAGTCTGGCAAGTTCTCTGAGGGGCTTCAGATCCTCACCGAGGATTAACCTTGGCCACAGGTCGTCAATTCCCCAATGAGTATTAGAATTGTCCACTTGTCCACTCAGGGAAAGTCCCAAGAAATTCCTGGAGAATCCGAGGAGAGTGCCAGGTGATCAAGTTTCCACTGTTCAAACCTGTTGCCCAAATGTGACCTCTATATGTACTGCTTAAACAGTTGCATGTAAAGAACTTATTTCAATAAACTACAACTGGATCTTTATTTTTTTTCTTTAAGTTTATTTCTTTATTTTGAAAGAGAGAGAGAGAGTATGCACTCGCACACATAAGTAGGGGAGGGGCAGAGAGAGAGGGAGAGAGAGAATCCCAAACAGCCTCCATGCTGTCAGTGAGGAGACAGATGGGCAGGGCAAGATCTCAGAACCTTGAGATCATGACCTGAGCTGAAATTGCTTCACTGACTGAGACACCCAAGGCAAGCCTACAACAGGATGTTTAGATACATATTTTCCTGATCTGAGTATATTGTTTGACTTCATAAAAGTAAATATTAAAAATGTAAACAATAGGGGCACCTGGGTGGCTTGGTTCATTAGGTTGGTTAAGCTTCCGACTTTGGCTGAGGCCATGATCTCATAGCGGGCTCTGTGCTGACAGCTCAGAGCCTGGAGCCTTCTTCAGATTCTGTGTCTCCCTCTCTCTCTGCCCCTCCCCCACTCATGCTCTCTCTGTGTCTCTCAAAAATAAATAAACCTTAAATTTTTTTTAAATGTAAACCACAGTAAAAACAATAATAGCCTAAAAGACCAGAATAATATTTATATATTTTGGGGTCCAGGAAGGCCTTTGTAAACTTTATACAAAGTGAGAAACCATAAAGGAAAAGAGTAATACATTTGAATAAATTGCCAAAAATATCCGAATGCAACACACAGAACTGGGAAAATATGTGAAGTATTTATTGGGGATAATGGATTCATACTTTGAATATTACTGAATAAAAGAAACAAAAGAGAAGCATCTTTAAGAGAAAAGTGATCAAGAACATAAAGAAGTTTACTGCAATATAATAAATATTATGGTCAATAAACAAAGGAAAACGCATTTCAAGACACTCATTAATTACATTAAAAATAGAATATATCTTTTGCCCTATCAAATATCAAATTGGCAAAGGTTTAAGAAACCACAGAAGCAAGAGTGAGAGACTCGAAGAATAAGAAAAAATGAGATTTCTTATTTACTTCTAACAGGAATATACACACACACACACACACACACACACACAGATATCAACCTTCAGGAGAATAATTGGTCACGCAAATTTCATCCTGAATATGTACCCAACATTTTTTTAATAAATTTTTCTTAATGAGGTAATTAATTATGTCTACAAATAGTTAACAAATATGTGTGAATATGTGTGCATGTACACACATACTTATGCCCATGTGCATATATCTCTATCTTCAAATGCAAGCATATTTATCATTTTTAATAGGTGTATGGTGGTATTTCATTGTGTTTTCCATTTGTGTTTCCTTGATGGCTAATGACTCTGAGCACTTTTCCTTCCCATTTATTTATTGGTTATTCGTGTTTTCCTTTGTAAAATATCAGTTCAAGTCATATACATATGTAAACTTTTAAATGATAGTTTGAATCCAGTACAAGATAAAGATCTTAAGTGCTCAGTATAGTGAATTTTGACAAATGTGGTACATACAACCACATAACCCATGCTTTATGCCCCTTTGTCAGTTCCTCTGTACCCCCACATCACTATTATGATTTTGATCACCACAGGGTACTTTAGCCTGTTTTAGAGTTTCATATAAATGGAATCTGACAGTACGCACACATTTTGGTGCCTGGATACTTTACCTAAAAATAATGTTTCTGAGATTCATCCATGTTGTTGAATGTGTCAGAAGTTGGTAGTATTCTGTTTTGTATGAGTGCACCACACATTGCTTATTTATTTTCCTGTTAATCATTTAAATTGTGGGGCATTTGGATGGCTCAGTCAGTTAAGAGTCTGACTCTTGATTTAGGCTCAGGTCATGATCTTGGGGTCCTGGGATCAAGCCCCCAGTTGGGCTCCACACTAAAAGTGAAGTCTGTTTGGGATACTTTCTCTCTCTCCCTCTCTCTGCCCTTCCTCCCCCTCGAAATAAATAAACATTAAACAATAAACATTTGTTTTCAGTTTGTGTCCCTTACATGTAAAGTTGCTATGCACAGCCATATGCATGTCGTATCGAGAATACATGTTTTTATTTCTCATGAGTAAATATCTGTGAATGGAATTGCTGCAGCATATGACACGGTATACCCTTTTCCACTCCATTAGCAATTTGAGAATTCCATTCTTTCATATCATCACCAACGTTTGGTGCTTCCATTCTCTTTAGACTTAGCTATTTTAGTAGGTTAGTAGTGGTATCTCATTGCAGTTTTAATTTGCATTTCCGCGATGACTAATGATGAGCACTTTTCTTCGTGTGCTTATTATCCATTCATACGTCTTCTTTGTGAAATGTTTCCTCAAGTCTTTTGTCAAATATTTTGAAGAAGGGGGTGATACTTGTCTTTTCACTATTGAGTTGTAAGAGTTCTCTGTATATTATATATTTAAATCACATCAAAATGTTGTGAAAACCTTTCCATTTAACATTTCCTAGTTATTTTCTTAGTCTTTGAATACCCAGAAATTTTTAGTTTTGATGCATTTCCAATTATCATTTTATTATAACTTGTAGTCTCTCCTATATTTTATTTATGTTTTTTGCCTTCTGCAAGTTTGTGTAGATTGTCTTGGATAAACTTTTTTTTTTTACTTATACTTTTTGTTTTAAAATTTAGCTCTGTAATCTATATAAACTTAATACCTATGCATAGTGTGAGGTAGATTAAGGTTTTTTTCCATATACCTAGCAGATATTTAAGTACAACTTTTTGAAAAGATTTTCTTTTTCCTTTCTTCATTAAATTGATTTAGCATCATTATAGCATTATTTGCTTGAATATATGTCAGTCTATTTCTAGAATCTCTACATGTTTTAAAGATATACTTGTCTATCCTTTTATCCAAAATGCACTACCTTGGGTGAAATACATGAAGGAGATTAAGAGGTATAAACTTCTAGTTATAAAATAAGCAAGTTACAGAGATGAAAGTACAGCATAGGAAATATGGTCAATAATATTGTAATAACTGAGTGGTGAGAGATGGTGACTATATTTACCATAGTGAGCACTTAGTAAGGAATAGAATTGTTGAGTCACTATGTTGTACACCTCAAACTAATAAAACATTGTATGTCAAGTATCCTTTAATAACAAAATAAAACACTACCTTTATTACAATGGCTTTATAGTAATTTCTTAAACCAGGTATTTTAAGCCCTCCAACTTCGTTCTTAGATTGTTTAAGCTATTTTAGTCTCTTTGCATTTCCAAATAAATTTTACAAAAACCTTGTCAATTTCTACAATAACATCTGCTGGAGTTTTCATTGGGGTAGTATTAAAACTACATATCACTTTGAGGAAAACCTGACACCATAACAACAGTGAATTGTTTAGAATAAAAATGGTATACCTATTTATTTAGGCCTTTAATTTCTTTCAGATATTTTCCTAGCAACGGTTAGAGTAAATATTTCATATATTATTTGTAATATTTAGCTCTCAATAGTTTATATGCTTGGATGCTCTTTGTTGATTTCTTTATTGTTAAATTTACTTATTAGTTTTAATATTTTCCCATAGGTGCCTTATTATGCTACTTAAATAACCATACAAACTTGAATGAAGAGATTTTCTTTTTTTCTTGACAACCTTTATGTCTTTTAATTTTTTTCTGTCCTTTTTGCAATAGCTGGGGCCTCCAGTAAAATGTGAAATGAAATTAATGAGTGAACATTTTGCCTTGTTCCCTCTGTTGGAAGGAAAGAGATATTTCTTGCACCATTCCAAATATGGTGTTAGCTATGGTTTCATAGATACCCTTTATCAGACAGAGGTTTTTATAATCATAAATGTGTGTTGCATTTTACCAAGTGGTTTTTCTGCATCTACTGCAATCATACAATTTTTCTCACTTACTTTGTTAATGTGATGCATCCTGTTAATTGGTTTTTGAATGGTAAGCCAACCTTACCTTCCTGGGAGAGAATGCATGTGCTCATGATACTAATCTGCTATTTCTGGATTTAACTTGCTAATTTTTTTTTTAAGAATTCTTATGTCTATGTTTTTTTTTTAATTTTATATTCTTATAATATCCTTTTCTGCTTTTGATATGAGGTATATGAAGGTTATACTTCCTCAGGAAATGATCATTTACCTTCTATTTTCTGAAACATTTTGTGTCAGTTTTTAAAATTATTTTTTCTTAAGTGTTTGATACAATTCATGACTAATGCCTTTTGACACCAGTGTTTTCTTGTAAGGGAGATTAGTAGTTAGATACCAATTTCTCTGATAATTATTCTCTTTAGGTTTCCGATGTATTCTTTTGCCAATGTTAGAAGGCTGTGTTTCCAAGGACTTTGTAAACTTCACCAGAACTGCCAGATTTGCTCGCATAAAGTGACACATTTTCTCTGTTCACAATACGTCCATACTCTTAGATGTATGCATATGTGTGTACAAACTAGTGATAGGCTTCCTTCATTCCTTATATTGGACTTTTTTTGTCTTGTTTTTCTTAAATTACTGTGACAAATGGATATCAATTTCATTAATCTTTTCCAAGAAACATTTTTTTTTCTTTTTGATTTTATTTGTCTGCATTTTATTACATTGGTTTCCATTTAAATTATTATCTCCCACCTCATTTTTTAAAATTCGCTTTCCTATTTTACTTGTTTTCTGATAATATAGTTATTTAATTCTATAAAGTTCTTTTATGGATTACTCCATAGGCATCTTATAAATTTAATATGTTGTATGTATGAAATAGAAATATTATCTAATTTCAATTGTGACTTATTTTTAAGTTTATTTATTTTGAGAAAGAGAGAGAGAGAGAGTGCGCGCACACGTGGGGGAGGGGCAGAGAGAAAGAGAGAGAGAGAGAGAGCGAGCGCGCGCACGCACGGGCACACGTGGGGGAGGGGCAGAGAGAAAGAGGGAGAGAGAGAATCCCAAGTAGTCACAGAGCCTGATGTGGGGCTCGGTATCATGAATCACAAGATAATGACCTGAGCCAAAATTGGCTGCTTAACCCACTGAATCACCCAGGCACATCTGTGACTTAGTTTTTTACTTATTTTTTAGTAGCGCGTTGCTTAATTTCCAAATGTTTGGGATTCTTAGATATATCACTATTACTATTTTTGCATGTAAAACAGTAGTGGTCAGAAAATATACTTGGTAATAATTTTAAATCTTTAAAAGTTAGAATTGCTTTATGTCACTGAATATAATCTATAGGCATACTTTGGAGATATTGTGGGTTCAGACCACAGCAATGAAGCAAATGTTGCAGTAAAGCAAATCAGATGATTTGTTTGGCTTCCCAGTGCCTATAAAAGTTATGTTTACACTTGCTTATGTTATGTTTAAGTGAACAACAGCATTATGTCTAAAAAACAATGTACATACCTTAATTTGAAAATACCATAATATTAAAAACTGCTAACCATCATCTGAACTTTTAGTGAGTGTGTAGTCTGTAGTTGTTCAGTATGCAAACTTGGTTGATAATGTTGTTTAAACGTTCTATATCTTTCTTGATATTTTTTATCTAGTTTTTGTATTAATTATTTATAGAGTGGTATTTAAGGCTACAAATACGATCGGGATTTGTCAATTTCTTCCTTTAGGCTTGCCAATTCTTACTTCATATGTTTTGATGCTTTGTCATTAATTATATACAATTTTAATTTTTTTACATTTTCTTGATGAATTTCCTCCTTTTTTCATTATAAAACAACTGTTTCTGGGAATGTTCTTTGCCTTGAATTCTACTTTTTATGATATTAATACATCCACAGCAGCTTTCTTATCCTTAGTATTTACGTGCTATATGTTTTCCAGCTTTTAAACTTATATTTTTTGTGGTATGCTCTTGCATGTGATGAGTCTTTCCTACCCCAATCCACAGATACTAAAAATTATTTTGTTTTATTTTCTGATTTTCATTATCTGTTCACATATTTCTTTTTTTTATTACTGAAGCATAATTGACATACAATGTTATATTGATTTCAGGTGTACAGTGTATTGATTAGACAATTCTATATACTACTCAAAAGACAGGTAGAGAATATAGTCAATAATATTGTAATAAAGTTGTTCTCATTCTGGTTTTCTTTCTCTTCTACTAAGACTTCAAATTTACTTGTGTCAGACTACTTGAATTTGTCTTGTGGATCACAGAAGCTCTTTTTCATCTTTTTCCAGATACTATCTTCTTTCTTTTCTTTCTTTTTCTTTTTGCTATGCATTTGGATAATTTCTTTTGACCTATTGCCTTCAAGTTGATATCATATTTTTTATCCCAACATTCATGTTTAGTTCTTTTTACAATCTATTTTTCTACTGAAGTTTTCCATATGTTTAGATACGTTTTCTACCATTCTTCTAGACCCTTTAAAATATTCATCACAGTTATTTTGAAGTCTCTGCAAATAATTCAGTATTTGGGCCATCGCTGGGTCTGCTTCTGTGAACGGATTTCATTCTGGACAAATGATCACATTTTATTGCTTTGTCTATTTCTTTATCTTGATTTTACACTAGCTGTCTTATGGAAAAGAATAGTAGTGATTAAATTAATTTTTGCTCAGAATAGAGCCTATTCTTTCATCTGTAACTGCTAGCCATTGAGTCCATCTCAACTGTAGTTGAGATGGTTCCGTTGTTAACTTTGGTTAGATTGAGTTCACCACTGACCTCAATGATTTGAGTATATGATCAAGACCTTCCCTTGGCCTGGTATTGGAGCACCATGGAGACTCCAAGAATTATTTTGTGCTTTATATTTCAGCCATCAACCTTCCATACTGTTTAAGGTCTCATTTTTTATTGGCAGCCTATCTTCCAGGTTTGTTTGTTTGGTTGGTTTAGTGGGGATTTCTCTTTGTTTTTAGTATTATTCCTGGCTTTCTGTCACACTGGCACTGCATCTCTATTCTGCCTTCCTGCAACTAGCCTTTCAAAGCCTTGGCAATGTGTACAGCAAAGTCTACAGCATCTATGGAGGGTTTCTCTCAGGTCCCTGTCCTCTCTTAATGGGTAATAGGCAATGACAGTAAATTCTCAGGTGATTCGAAAGACTTCTCTCATGTTTCCTGTTCTGTCTTCTGCCTTCATCAACTTCACTTCCCCCTACCTCAGGGTTCTTATCCTCACCTATTTCTCTCTGCTCCAAATATATCATGTGAATACATCATGGTGAAATCAGTGCGTGGGTGCAAAACCTCTTGGTGGCTGTAGCTCCTCAGTTTTTGAAGCTATTTTGCCACCCAGTGCTTGGCCTCTAAAGTTCATAAGAAAAGTTTAGCCAGTTTCTTCTTCCCTCTGCCAATGGTTGCTGCTTTGCTCTCCTGCTTCTCCATCAGAAATGAAAGCCATCATAAATATATTTTTTCCGAGGAGGAGCTTGCCATTTTCTGTTTTGTCATAACTTTGAATTCTTCGTGTTCTCACCTGTCTGCTTAATTAAAAAAAAAAAAAAAAAAACAGAACTTTACTTTTATAAATTATCCAGCTGCCCTTGTTGCTAACTGGGAATCACATTATGTTGTTACTTTCTTCATCTTTAGCAGAAGCAGAAATTTTAAAATTATTTTTAATAGAAAAAAGATACCTAATATGATAGGTTTAAATAACTTATGATTTTCCATAGACTGGGGCTCTATCTCAACACAAAAGTGATTCAGGGCACCTGGGTGGCTCAGTCCGTTAAGCTGCTGACTTCAGCAGGTCAGGTCATGATCTCACAGTCCATGAGTTCAAGCCCCTCATTGGGCTCTGTGCTGACAGCTCAGAGCCTGGAGCCTGCTTTGGATTCTGTGTCTCCTTCTCTCTCTCTGCCCCTCCCCTGCTTATTCTCTGTCTCTCTCTGTCTCTCAAAAATAAATAAACATTAAACATTTTTTAAATGATACAGAAAATTATTATCATCATAAAAAGATTTTATATTTTGTAAATTACAAATTCCGAGTATGAAATTTTAATTAATGCCTTTTAAAACTATGGTTATCTCTTTATTCTCCTTAGCTAGGGATTATCTTGTTGCAAGGGCAAAATCCCTCTCTTCCTAGTTTAAAGTTATTTTTTCTTTTAGTGTCGAATGACGGTATTCCCACACAAACAAATGGCCAGTGTCAGGGAATATAGAGTAAGCTTCATAGACAGCTGCTCTTTCTAGCCCTGTTAGATTAAATGGTCTTTCGTATCTGTTTCTCTCTGCACACAGGTGTCCCACTGTATCTAAAATGATTCTCTGAGTTCTACTTGGAGATATTTAGGAAGGCAAATCTGGTTTGCCAGCTCATGGAAAGTTCTATCTCGGGTTCAACCAGTGTCAAAACTGGGGGATGGGCTATGAAATACTAACAGGGATTTGGGAGCCTTTATTTTTGAGTGTCGTTGTGGTTGTTGTTGTTGTTGTTGTTGTTTTAAATGTTTATGATCTTGCTTCTGCCTTAGTGAACAACCCTTTTGAGACCTGACTGGCTTATTCTATGTTATATTCCCAATATGGAAGGAAGTGTCCCACACACAGTGTGCATTCAAGAAACATTTTAAATAATAATATCAAGCGCTTTTTTCTGTCATAGTGGTATTATTTAAAAAAAAATTAACATTTATTTGTTTTTGAGAGAGAGAGAATGATAGAACGTGAGCGGGGGAGGGGCAGAGAGAGAGGGAGTAATAGAATCCAAAGCACGCTCAAGGCTCCAAGCTGTCAGCACAGAGAGAGCCCCATGTGGGGCTGGAACTCACAGACTGTGAGATTATGACCTGAGCCGAAGTTGGACGCTTAGATGACTGAGCCACCCAGGTGCCCCGGAAGTATTGTTTTCAATACCCTTTATTTCTATTATTTGTGAAATATATCACACAGTGCAATGCTTCTTATAAATTTTTAACTAAAGTAATACATATGAAATTTAAATATTAATTAATGTTTTTCATTTGTTAATTTATGTGGGGGGGGAGGGGCAGAGGGAAAGACAGCAAGAGAAATCTCAAGTGGTCTCCAAATTCAGTGCAGACTCCCTCACGTGACTCGGTCTCAAGACCATGATATCATGACCTGAGCCAAAAACCAAGAGTCAGAAGCTTAACTGAGCCACCCAGGCACCCCATGAAATTTAAATATTAATTTAAAGCATTATACAAATGATACTACCTAAAAGATTATATAAAACATGCATAGAAATTAGACCTACTGAATCACAGTTAAGAATGGAGTTGAGATTTCAGAAAATACCTGTGACTATGCAGTATGAGAACAGACTTGAGCTAAAGGGTTATCAATTGAGTGAATAAGGTAACACAGGAGATGGTCAGTGCAATATAGGGTAAAATAATGTGAGTTTATGGAATTCTGAGTTATAGAGATTTCTTCTGAGGTGAGTCTTGATTGCTGAGTATGTTTCATCAGGCAAATACGGTAGAAAGAGTAGAGAACATTTGAAGTCTCATTATGGAGTGCTACAGCAAGTTCTTTCTTTTATTTGTTCTTTCCTTCCACCTTTCCTCTTTTCCTTCTTTCCCTCCACAAAATTGTATTGGATACCTACTAGGTACTAGGCTAGGTACCTTTTTTCAGAGTGCAGAGAGGAATGAACAAAACAAATCCCATTCCCGTATACAGCTTACATTTTATGGGGGAAGACAAACAATGAACAAATTCATTCATAAAGATGCATTTGTGTACGTGTGTGTGTGCGTGTGTGTGTGTGTGTGTGTGTGTGTGTGTGTGTCAGCAGTGATAAGTGCAAAGATAAAGAGTTACTGGTAGGGAGTACTATTAGCTGCTGTTTTAGAGAGACTGTCCTCTGGTCAAAGGCTGCCTCTTTGTACTTGAATGAAGGGAGAAAAAGCCATACAGATACAGGAATAGAGGATTGGGTACAGGACATATCAGATGATGTCACTTGGAGATGGGAACCCACTTGTTATATTCACCTAAGTTCAAAAATGCCAGAAAAGGTGGATTGGAATGAAGAGAGCACTGAGTGACAGAAAAGAAATCTGGAGTGGCAACTGGGAGCCTGATTATGTAAGGTATCACAGACCACGAAAAGGATTTTATTCTAATAAGAGAAATTGTTGGAGGGTTTGGAGCAGAAAAAAAGATATGGTCTTAAAAGGATCAGTCTGACGGCCTGGTAAAGAATAATCTATATAGGACCAATTGGGTCTGTGGGAAGGGTTGTTTAGGGTAAGAATAATTGTTGTGCATTTTTTGAAATAGTGTTGGGCACATGAATATCTTCTGTTGTAGCTTTATGTGGTTTTAGAGTATTCTACATCAAATACCTTTTTTAAGACTTCTGTCAGTCAACGAAATGAATTTGCATTACTTCTGACACAGAGATATTTAGATAGAAAGAAAACAAAAATACCATTATGTCTTTTAAGACTCCGAGGGGTTGAATGCATTATTAGGCTGAATATGTTTTTTTGTGATCATGTAAGAGCAGGTAACAGCTATAATAAATAGTTTAATGTCAAAAATATAATTTTAAAACACCATTTAATATCTAAAAAGTATAAAATCATTGATACAATCAAGAGAATATAAACGTATATCAAAAACATTAATTTTCCATATTAGATTTTAAAATGATTTGTCAGAGACTATTACCAGAAGAGAAGTTTTACAAAAAATACATGTGTAATATATTTTTAACAGCATCATAAATAGCAACATAAAGTTAAGTGAATTTAAAGAAGGCCTAAATTGGAAAGCATGGGATCTATCTGGGAGCTGTTGATGTACTCAAGGATAAGAAGTTATTTCATTTCAAGTGTGATATAATGGTTACCATTTTTGGACTGTTTACTCTTTGCCAGGCACTGAGCTCAGCATATTATACAGATAAGTTATGTTAATATTCTGTCAATTTATTGCTAAAGAGAATAAATTGTGGTCGCTCACTACTGAAAAGTAAGACCATTTGTTGAAATCTATTTTGGGTAAGTAGCCAATTCTTAATTGAGAAAGTGAAAATATAATTTCATCAAGTTGTATTGAGATAATTGGTGAAATAATAGAATCTCAGGTCTCTCTATTGTCCTGGAGAGAAAGCTGAAAAATATTTAGTTGTAATGGCACGGAAGGAACTAATACACTTCAGCTTTATATTTCATTTGTTTATTTCCTGCAGCTGCCTTGTAGGAAATGTGTGTATCATCTAATTGGGAAGGTGTCCACCAGCAATTACATCAGATGGAATCCATGGGATCCAGCAATTATTGCAGATTGGATTAAGAGGAAATGGATACTTAGTACTTCTTAATGATGATGATGACGATGACCATACTAAGAGTATTGGTGCGACATTAACAGTGAATAAAAGACTGTTTTCATTATCTTTTTCCTTCTCTCCCTCTCCCTCCACCTCTTTCTCTTTCTCTCTTTCTTACTACGTTTGTGACATGCCTATTTGTGTCCTAATTTTTCAGTGAGAACACATCCTTCTCAAGGTCTCTCAGACGACTATATACCAGATATTGATAAATGAACTAAACAAGTTATAGTAGCATACTTTAGAGAGATGTCATACGAAGGGCAGCTAATCGTAATCATAATTTTCTTCTGCATAATGCATTGCTAAAGCAATCTAAAATTAAATTATAAACGTTGAACAACTTCATTTCCTAGAGTCAAAGAAAAGGTCATTATTTCCAGAACTGAATTTTGACTGTATCTTATCCAATAAACCTCCACCTATCCAGCTTAAGCTTAATGTCGAGTAGAGAAAAACATAATTAGTACAGAATGCAGAAAAATCAAAAGATTATCTAAATGGGATTTTAAATATTTCTCTTAGAAATCAAAAGATAATTTTCTGTGTTATTAAAAATTACTAACGGAATTACACATTCAATTATAAATCATTTTAAAGTGTAATTTAAAAAGTGTAATTTCTTTTGAGACTATAAACTTTGATGAGTAATGTAATCTTGTACACTTCTAATAAGCAGATCATATATAGAGTCATGGACGGAACCTAACCCAGTACTAAGTACTGCAAAGTATCAAAAAATTTTGATACTGCAAAATTGATGCTATAAACAAAATGCTGAATTTAACAAGATATTCTGATTAGATGGAAAAATAATGATTAAAATAATAATCTAACAGTTCAGGCTGTTTTCATGTATCATAAGAAAATATGGGAAAATGTGTTCTAGAGCTAATATCTGGGAAAAATGAACTTGATCTCTTTTCATTAGGAATGCAAACTTCTAGAAGTCTAGGGAGAATCTATAGAAAGGGATATTTACAATACTAGTGTATGTAAGATTGTGTGTGTTTCCTTGAATTCTTCTTTGATGCGCTAGGTGCCTTTTGGGTATTTTGAAGTATGCTTTTGTGAAGATGTTTTTTTCTATTCCAGTCAATAGGAAATAAAATTAAGTTTGGTGTTTAAACATATCTAGACTAGGATATAGGGCCTCAAGAGACTCATCATTTTTGGAGAGAATAATCATACTGTATTTACTTATTATAGCCATTTTACCTTTTATGAATTCCTTCAAGAACCTAATATGTGATCTCTCTGTGAAACTTCTTTTTGTACAATTAACAGCAAAATGTGTGCGTTGTCCAATTCCACTTTCAAAATTATTATTACCATGTGATACAACCTCTATATGTTACAGCATTATAGAAAGTAGGGTTCCAGCACTGATGGCCATTTTTTCATTCTTTTCTATAACCTCTCACAGGAGCTGTTGTCCCTGCATATGCATGTAGGTCTTCTTTCACATTCCTGTTGTAAACATAACCTTTATGGTTTATAACATTTATTTTGCTTTAATAACTGAGGTAAATCCCAGGGATCTTCAAGGCCATAGAAGGCGTCTCATGCATTATCAGTTTGATTAAATCTCAACTCCTGATTATGAGAGCAGGACACTTACCACATTCTGACTCATGGCAGCTTTATAAAACTTCTGTGTCATCATGAATAAAGATCTGTCCACTGATCTGGACAATGTAAGATTTTCAATGATAAATTCATATTGTGACCCAACATTCTTTTAGCCTTATGTTTGGGGAAGCAGTGCGTGCTATGTAAATAACTCTTTAGCCAATGAGAGAGAAAGGCAAGTGAAACCTATCAAAGTACAGTCTATGTACATTGACAAGGCATATTCAAATTATCTCATGTCTATGTGGGTGACGTTATGTTATAAGAGGGTCACTGACTGAGTACAATCTATACAAAGTAAAGCTCAACTAAATTTTCTGGCTTGGTAGGGATAAAAATTAAGGAAAAGTCCACATTCTGTGATTCAGTTATTTCTCTGTAGGGACGACTAGAGCAGCATCTGTATATAGGCCTAAATTTTTATTATTATTGAAAGGAGCGGCCATGGATTTAAAAGATTACCAGTGGAACAGCACTCGGCTGTGCCAGAGAACGGTAGCATCTAGCCTCTGTATCCAGCTATTAGAAAAATATCACTAAATTTATTTATGCTCCCAATTCAGAGATTGTAGACATACATTTGGGAGCACCTCACATAATGCCCATCCTACCTGCCTTTCCTACCTCCCAAGAGAGTCAGCTTTCTGCTGGAAAGTGTCTCGGTGGCCCATTCTGAATCTGAAATTGTCCCAACTCTGGTCCTTATTGAGCTAAATTTGTTTCCCTACAACTTCCCCCTCACCAGTCCCAGGTCTGCTCTCTGGATCTGTACACAATTATCTAATTCTCTTTTCTGACAACCCTTGACATAGCTAAGAACAGCTATCATGCCTCCCTAATATTTTATTTTCTGGGCTATTTACCCACCACGAAAATAAGATTACTATCCCTGATGTGCCTTGTTTCAGAATGGTGATGAGAATAAGGTAAAATAATAGATGTGAAAGTGTGCCAAGAATACAAATAAAAATACATGAAATTTATCATTGTTATATTTAAATTTTTGTAATGTTTATTTATTGTTGAGAGAGAGACAGAGTGTGAGTGGGGAGGGGCAGAGAGAGAGGGAGACACAGGATCTGAGGTAGGCTCCAGGCTCTGAGTTGTCAGCACAGAGCCCAATGTGGGGCTTGAACCCACGAACCATGAGATCATGACCTGAGCTGAAGTCCGGTGCTTAATCTACTGAGCCACCCAGGCACCCCTATGATTGTTATATTTTAAAACTAATAGGAATGAAACTCTAAACCTTCAGCTGACTTTTTTTTTTTTTTTGCCATGGTACTTTAAAACTTCAATTGTTTAAACTTCTGCATTCGTAGATTAAGCTAAATTAGTGCTTGTATAAGCAATAATTAGGGCAGATGAGGCAAGTTAATGCAACCTCCAGGAAGGATAGAATATGTTCCTGAAGACACTTGCAGTTTTGCGAGTGCAAAGAAGTTGAGGAACTGAGCCAAGGGGGCTTCTTGGCAAACCAGACCGCCAGAAATTCTGTCCCTGACTACTGTTACTTTGTTTTCCTATGGATTTCTCATTCTAGTAGAGTCAGATGGAGGAGGAGGTCCTCACTGCAGGCCACATGGAGTGATGCTTGTCACTGCATCCCTCTCTGTAAAAGCCAGAAGCAACTTGGCTCAGCTGCAGTGTGTTGTTGGCTTGCAAAACTATACTAGTTTTGCAGTTTCTCCATTTTCATTCTGTTTTATTTTTCATGAGTCTTGCAGACCGATACAATTTCTTCTGAATTTTCAGCTGGAAATTATTCTATTTCCCCTATACTTTGGTGCCTTTCTTATTTCTTCTCTGATCTACCTTTCTAATCGATATCACCCACTCAAAATGTAATAGAACCTGGGAAGTATACTCTTGAATTTTCATGACTTGGTTTTCTTCTCTTTTCTCTTTTCTTCTGTTTTTCTTTTCTTTTTTCTTTTCTCTTTCTTTTTATCTAACAGGAAACTTCTCTTTCTCTTGTATTTCTAACAATCTGGCTTCCATGGGCTACAGGTGTTCACCATTTTGGATGGTGTTCACCACTAGTATGATCGAGAATCCATCTGCCTTCTGTAATCAGACTCACTAAAGTTGTTAGCTCAGAAATTCCGTCAGCTAGAAGTCTTCCACAGGAGCTTGGTGGGAATAGGACCCCTTTACCTCTTTCTCCTGGAGGCTAGACCGAGTGGCTCTCATTAAAATTCTAGTCTGTTTTTCCATGGTTGTGGTTGAGATGTTGGTCAGGAAATTCCACTTACTTCCAGTCTGTTTCTTCATACCCCATGTATATACTTGATGTTTTGTGGACTTCTATAACCTCATTGCATTGATGGTTTATGTGGGGAGGAAATTTCCTCAGCAGATAAAATATCAATAAATTGTAAATAGTTGGCACTTCTATCAATTGGAAAAGCTAGGTCATATTTCAAGGATGCTAAAATTACTTTTTATAAATTTACAATTTTTATGCCTCTGTAGGATCAATTAACTTATATTAGATGTAGAATTTCGTATACTGCTATCAGGACCTGAAAACTTATGTGAAACTGAATAAATATGACTGCATAAAGGCTGAATAATATATCTAATGAAACTAGTTTGTTACATAAAATTTATCCCCAAACCAAATCTGGTAGGACAGTTTAAAAACAAATATCAAAATAATTCTAGTAGCAAAAAGAAATCAAAATTATATATACAAACAATTTATAAAATCATGAAAAGAAGAACTTAGTATATTAAAACCTATAGTGTGTTTTAAAGATATGCTCAGGGAAATATTCTTATCACAAAGCACTAATTTCTAAGCATTAAATCACTTAAAAACCTTAAAAAATAATTAAAAGAAAATATAAGGAAATCATTTAGATAGAAGCAAAGAATTATTAATTACAAATAGATAAGTAATAAAATTCATTTATAAATCTAAAAACTGGTTATTTTTAAACACAATAAGTATACAGATAACCTATTCAATAAGAAGAAAAATAGAAGTAAATAAATTATGATTTAGAAAGAAGATTATAAGTGCTGCTAAAAAATCATTTTGAGAGGCTATTTTATAAACTTCTATACAATCATATATAAAAATATGTGGACAGTAGATTGATTAGTACAGAGAAATATTACACAACAGTTAAGAAGGCGGCAAGAATTTTGATCTTATTTCTCTCATTTGCTAGCTGTGTAAAATTGGGAAGTCTATTCATATTATCTGTGCTTCAGTTATATCATCTGCAAGATGAGGTTGATGATAATTAGATTTATCACACCACACTGTCCTGAGGATTGAATTAAAAAAAAATGTATCTAACGAAATTTGCAGATTCCTGGCACCTAGTTTGTGTCTAATAAAAGTTAGGCATTAAAAACAGTGGCAATATTTGGGTTTTGCAAGCAAGCTTAGTGTTTTACTGGTCACTGACTTGGATATTCTTAAGCTATAACTTTATTGTTCGAATTGCTTCAATTTTAAGTCTCAGCACACAGATTGGCAAATGGTAGGCAAATCAATGTAGACATTTTCAAGTAAATAAAACCAAAACTAATGATTCATCAAATTCAAGGGGCAGAACTCCACCCCAATTCAAAGTCTCAGGGGCCTCATTTCAAAGGCCCACTTCTAAATTTCTTTCATCTTCCCACTTAGTCGGCTATCATACCATAAACAGAGCTGGGCGTGGGCAGGGAGATAACTCCTCCTTGGACTTAACTGAATGTAGACCCTATGTAGTCACTGGTATCAGCTGCTGGAGCCCTCATCACCTAGTCTCTTGACCAGGAAAACATCACTTATAGCTTGGGCAGATTCACTTTTGTTTTTTCTGTTTAGCTCTCTGGCATTGATGATCGTCTAGACAAGGTAGTCTGGCCACCCCGCTCCCCTGCAAGTGTAGAAGTGGCCTGATGTCATATCATCCTAGCTGCCAAATCTTGGATCTCTAGAAGACAGAAGTGATGCACACTTTCATTTCCTTTCATCCAGTGGAGAACCGTAAAGGAAACACAGGCCAGTTCCTGCTAGCTTTCCCTCCCTCAGATTCTCCTGGTGGAGCTGAAGTTTCTTACTACTCCTCACTCATCCTTTCCTTCATTTGAATTCTTTTACATTCAGCTTCCAGGGGCTTTATTAAGTGTGATGTGAGTGAAGGGATGGTGTTGATGAAGCAGATCATGTCTTGTTTCAAGTCTATGAGCTTTCAACTCAAACTAATGTTCAAATGTTTTAAACTGACATCAGAGGGAGGTATTGCTTCATACTTAGAGGAGAAAGAAGTTGACAGAGACACAAGGAAAGTTTAGTGTGAGTGGAAAGTAAACACAGATCAGAGAGGGAATGAAATCAGACAAGTGATCAAGACTCAGGATATGTATGGTCTTAGAGATCATAATGAAGCATTTAGATCGCATTCCCATTGTAATGGTAAGCAATAGAAGAGTTTTATGCTGGGGAAAAGCATGATTTGGTTTATGATGCTGAATATGTGTACCATTTCACATTTCATAGACTAGAGAAGAGGTAGGGAGATGTCGTAGGATAGTGCTGAACAAATCCAGGGGAGAAATGAGATTGTGGTGATAGTCCAATGTTGTTACAGTGCAAATGATGGCAAATTAGATGTAGAATGGAAAGAAAATGAGAAGAATCAAAGATGAGTCCTTTTTATAGGCCCGAGAAACGGAGTAGTTGGTAGGGCCATTTAATGAAATGGGACATTTATCCTGCTGTAGGCTTTGAGATATAAGAAGTTAGGGAGAAAAAAATAGCTTCCATTCGAGAATGATGTACTCAGGGAGATGAAGGTAACCTTCAAAGGTGAGAGTAAAGATTCAGGGAAGTTGCTAATTACAGAATAGTCATTGCCCCTGGTGAGGGCAGGATTTGTTTGACTAAGGAAGGATATGAGGGAAATTACTGTGGTAATGGAAATGTTCTATAATGTGACACATAGAAGTATATGTGTTTGTCAAAACTCACGGAGCTATATACTTAAGATCTGTTCCTTTCATTGTGAGTATCTTACACCTCAAAAATAGAAACTCATGTGTTAGAAAAACAAAAGTAATTTTTCTTGCTTATAGAGAGGGATGGGGAGAATAAAAATCAATTCATGTAAGACAGGTGTCCACTGGGATACGGGTGCAAGCCAGCTTTAAGTCTCTGAGTACACTGTTTCTACTTAGCTTAGTCTTGCCAAAAGTTTGACAATCTCAACTATAAAGAACCCATCACAGTTACCTGAAGAGGTAAGTTATAAAGAACTCCCTTTGTAGTAATGATACCTTGTCAGTTAACCTGCCTCCTATGATCAGATACATATGTGAAGCCTTGTATCAGTCACTGCCTCACCCTAAATTTCTCAGTGGGGTGTAAGGAAACAATGATTCATGGATAGCTTGTGTTTCTTTCTATACAGTGGAGGTCTTCTTGAAGAAGAAACATGTCTTGGGAGCTATCAGGAGTGTCTCCCTACAGATAGAGACATTCAGACACATTTAGGACAACAAAGTGTGGTGGTTAATACTATGTGTCAACTGAAGTCTCTTTCCCCTTGTTGGTGGCATTTGCTTGCTTTCCAGGGTAATGAGCACTCATTCTCTGGAGAGAAGGGTAAGCAGATGTGCCAATAGCCATAAACGCTTAGAGTCTTAATTTGGGGTGTCTTCCACTGTGATGCAAACCCTCCGCATGCAGAAGTAAACATTTTGCCCTCATCATGTTGCCCTGTGGGGTTTGGGGCATGGGGATTCAATACTAAGATATTGCTCTGGCTACTGCTTTTGCTGCAAGTAACAAATTATTTGTTATCTCTGGCTTTGGGTTTTGTGTTCTTGGCAATACATGCGTATAGAAAAGCAAACTAACTTGGTAGCTTGCAAGTGAGGTAATCTCAGATCCTTCACAGTTTTGAAACTAAAATGGAGATTCTACGGTAATCATGTTATACTTTCTTAGGCTGTATGTAGATCAGATCCTTGGATCACGGTCTCAGCTCTAAAGCCAGGTGGTCCACAGAGGCCAGCAAAATTTGCTGGATATTTCTAGACAGTGTAATGGGACCTATGAACATTTAGAGCGACCTGCTTTTGAGGATGAAATATACAATTCTGCAGCAGTGTTTACAATGCCCCCAAGCTCCAAATACACCACTAGTAACTTGCATTATTGCTTAAGCCTAGTCATTTGCTGTCAGTTTTCATTGTGACTCTGCATTCTAAGATGGGGGTACAAACAGTAAGCAGTGGGTATCCACCCCCCCATCACTGCCACCACAGGAGAAAATTTTTGCATTTAATTTGTGTTTAAATTGAGGAAGCTTACTTATACTTTCATCGCAAAAAAACAAAACAAAACAAAACAAAACAAACCTTCCCTTGATTTTGAACATATAGATTCTTAATTCTTCTAACAGAAGGCTCAGTTTTTACCTTTTCTGAAAGTGGAATACATAGACAAGTTAACAGTGGACCTCTGTTCAGATGTACCACCACTATCTTCCTAGATCAAACTAATATGAATATATATATTCATATATTATATATTAATACATATATTCATATGTAATATATGGTATATTATAAATTCATATTATACACATGAATATATAATACACTGTATATTATATATAATATATATGATATATTCGAATACATCATATATATCATATATATTATATGAATATATGAACATATACAAATATGAATATTTTATACATCATATATTATATATATACATATATATGTGTATATATATATATGCACATATATATATATATATATATATATATATATATATGAGAGTGAGAGGGATAGGGAGATCAGAGAATCTGAAATCTGCCACACCATAATAATCTCCTTGATGCTGTATCTTCCTAGGATAGCAAGATCTCTCTTCACAGCTTTCTTCTTGCCTGATACTCCTAACTTCAAGAGCCAGCCCTCTTCTGATGACAGCTCTTTTACTGACATGTTCCACACTTCTGGTCCTGTTCGAAAGGCACTAATCTTGTCCCTCAGTCTCTTTCTTAGGCAACAAAGCCTATAATTCCAGCACATGCTACCGTATTGTCAGTCTCTGGAACTCAACTCCTCTAGTCTAGGATTCCATGGATGAAATAAAACATATTAGCTTTATGAATCTGTCTGCAGCAAAAACTTCTCTGTAGGTTTAGGGGAGGAGATAAAAGAAAGATATACTTAGAAAATTCTATAATGTAAATATATCTTGAAATATAGATGAAATTGACTTTAGTCCTGACATTATAATAACATTTATGCTTATGTTATTAACATTAAATAGTGGCAATGGGAGAAATTTTCTTTTTTTTTTTTTTTTATTTTTTTTCCAACGTTTTTTATTTATTTTTGGGACAGAGAGAGACAGAGCATGAACGGGGGAGGGGCAGAGAGAGAGGGAGACACAGAATCGGAAACAGGCTCCAGGCTCCGAGCCATCAGCCCAGAGCCCGACGCGGGGCTCGAACTCACGGACTGCGAGATCGTGACCTGGCTGAAGTCAGACGCTTAACCGACTGCGCCACCCAGGCGCCCCAATGGGAGAAATTTTCAACACATTTTGTAAGCCATTACTTTGTGTGATTGACCAGTCTAACCAGGTAATAGTTTTAATGCCTTATTGAGAGACAGGATCTGATAGTGTATCTGCTACACCTTGGTGGGTTATTTCTTCCTAGATAGTAACATGCAATGCAATGTACAGGACTTTGAATTTTAGATTTGATCAATGAGCTCACACTAATTTCTATTCAGTTTGTTTTGTTAGTGGGAAACTTTAAGAAGTTTCGGATCTATTTTGTATTTTTGAGGGTATTTAAAACACAAATGATATCCTTTACAGAAGAGATTGCTCCATATCTCTTTCTTAATGTCAGTTCTTTACATATCTAGGATTATTACTTATCTCCTAGAAAACTCTCATCTTTTATGAAAGCATGAAGTGAGAGCACAAACTATTTCTAAGAACAAAAGCACCCGAATATCTTTCTTTTCAGCAAGGCAAAATAATCTTAAATTGCCTTAAATTCTAAGCGATATTATCTGGACTGGAAAGATAATGACTTTGTGTCCCTTATATCATTCACCAAACCACACTCTGGGACTAATTAAAAGAAAGATTCATAACAAATAATGAGATAGGAAAATAAAAATATGTTTTTTTCATTTGTCTTAATTATTGTATCTATATATGCACTTAAAACATCTAGAAAAAGTCAACTATCTTCAGTTACAAATACCAGTGAGATATTCAATTACCTTTGAGCCACCAAGAGTATCTACTGAAATACATGGACTATTTTGCTTTTTTCTTACAACCCACTGGACAGTCTGCCACTTGGTAAACTCTTCCCACACCAGAGCACATTAATTCAGAGTCCTCCTGGGAACTGAAACATGACTTACCCTACGAATTCCTTTTCTCTCAGCTACCAAATAGCAAGACGTGTCCCTTCCCCTCCCAGTAAGTACCTTTGGTATGACCGCCACGCTGTGGACCTGGGGCACCAGATGCAGAGAATCAGTGGGCTGAATACACTGACTTCATGGCTCTGAAAAGATGCTTCTCAGTTGGGTTGAATGCATAATGTACATAACATATTTCTGGAGTTTCCTTATTAGGGCCCTAGCAGACAAACTTTATGCTTCAATTTCCTCCTGACACATTACATCTGATGAGTCCCATCCCCAAACCCTTGATTCACAGCAGAAAAGAATGGATTCTCAGTATTTCTTCCCTATCCTCCTCATCCTTTTGGAAGCACACAGTACTTCTGGGTTTTTTCTCTACTTACACACATTCTGTCTGAAACATCCGTCTTTTATAATATCTAGGTGACACCTGGGAAAAGGTATGTGGTACAAATCTGTCTTCTGAAATCCCTCCTCCTCCCTAAACCTCACTTGGTTTGTACGGTGTGGTCTGCAAACTCAATAGCCCAGATATGATGAATTGAAGTGAATTCCCTGCTGATTGCTACTAATGAGGGCACAGGTTCAAGATAGGAAGATAACCTTCTCTTTTAAAGATTCAGTTAATGGGGCGCCTGGGTGGTTCAGTCGGCTAAGCGTCCGACTTCAGCTCAGGTCAGGATCTCGCGGTCCGTGAGTTCGAGCCCCGCATCGGGCTCTGGGCTGATGGCTCAGAGCCTGGAGCCTGCTTCCGATTCTGTCTCCCTCTCTCTCTGCCCCTCCCCCATTCATGCTCTGTCTCTCTCTGTCTCAGGAATAAATAAAAGTTAAAAAAAATTAAAAAAAAAAGATTCAGTTAATACAAAATCTCAATATTATTAAACATGAAAAAGTAATTTTTATAAAATCCCTCTATTACCTTGCCATACCAAAACTAAAACCAAACATCTCTAGGCTAAACACAGCCCGTGGGGCTATCAGTATATGGTGTCAGCTGTAGAGAGGGACAAAGGCATACAAAAGATGATACTGGCTGTTCTTTGACTATAGCAAAAAAAAAAAAAAAAAAAAAAAAAAAAAAGTTACAGAGAGGGAAGGAGGCAAACCATAAGAGACTCTTAAGAACTGAGAACAAACTGAGGGTTGATGGGGAGTTGGGGAGAGGGGAAAGTGGGGGATGGGCATGGAGGAGAGGACTTGGGATGAGCACTGGGTGTTGTATGGAAACCAACTGGACAATAAATTCTACTTAAAGAAGAAAAAAAAAAAAAGAAGAGGTTCATCTGAATTCCATTGCCAAATGGAAAAGAAAAAAGATATGGACATTTCCCGTCTGCTTCTGCCATCACTGCTATTGATCCTCACTACCATAAAATGCCTTCCAGGAGTGTGATTCAGAAGATTAACTCTGAGTTATTCTCACAAAGCTCTTCTTCAGCTCCCCCATTGATGGTTAGCCTCATGGTCACTTGCCATTGCGTCCACTTGCTTAGCACTCATTCTATTTGTCAGGGATGTTGGCTAGATAGATCTTTGCTTACCTGATTTATAGTAACTAAGCAAACCCTGTCATACCAAGTGGAGAGAGTATATACTGATCCTTTGCTATCCCCTCCCCCTGCCCCCTTTCTTCAATTCTTCATTCCCCTCTTTAAGAAACGGGGCAGATTAATTTGCCTACTGCTCAAAAGTAGACATCAAGCCAGAGAGTAATATCTCATGTCCCCTTTCCCCAGCCCCCTCCATCTGTATTAGTGGTTCTCTTAATGGACCTCTCAACTGGCTAGGAGTGGAGAGAAGCATGCCTTTATTTTTTCTTCCTCAGGGAGCACATGAGAAAGCCCAAGCTTCTCAACTGACAACAATTTCAGATTCTATAGATTCCTTCCTCCCTTCTCAGCTCTGATTGTTTGCTTATAGATTATATAGTCTGATTTGGGGGGTAAACACCTTGAGTGATATTTGCAGGGAGTGAGTCTATTATTTTCAATTCTTAATGAACTCCAACAGGAGTTGTCTAGCCACCGTGTGCTGTTCTCTACTTGACATCTTTTCCTTCCTTCCTCCCTCCCCTTCCCTCCCTCCTCCTTCTTCCTCCTCCTCCTCCCCTTCCTCCACTTCTTTCTTTCTTTCTTTCTTTCTTTCTTTCTTTCTTTCTTTCTTTCTTTCTTAAATTACCTAAACTTTGGACACCAGATCCCAGTTCTGAGATACCAGAATACATTCTCTTCAGTATTCGACATTTTTATGATATTGGAACCATCCCACAGGGAATGGGCTGTGAGGTTTAGGGGAGATTCTAGACACATTCTGAAGGTTAAGAGCTCAGTGAAGTAACCCTACATCAGCATGACATAAAGAAAACATGGATGGCGTGCCAGTGTAGGAAGAGAGAAAACTGCTCTCATTCTGTACAAATGAATGTTTCTTGGAGGACAAGGAGTATGAAAATAAGAAAAAAAAAAGTCATCTGGCTCCCAGGGCTGAGCACAGGAGTCTTCAGCAAGATGTCTTGACACTAAGCAGTAGAGCAAGCAGTCAGGGACCCAGAGTTCTCGAGAAGGTGGGCTAATGGGCTGAGGGAAAATATGATAGTCCTGCCTCTTTGGATGGTGCAAAGGGTCTAGCTGATACTTGCCTAGCTTCCCTTGGGGGAAGCAGATACTGTCGATGAAGGCATCTTGTAGGGAAGGAGAGGAGCCTGAATACTTTTTCCTCCCCTCAAGTCCTCTCTTGTGTGCAAGTTTCTCTTTTCTTGCTGCTATCTTCTCTGGAGTACAAGTTTAGGAGAGAGAATAGCAGGAGCGCCTGGGTGGCTCAGTAGATTAAGTGTCTGGCTCTGGTCATTAGCTCACAGTTTGTGAGTTCAAGCCCCACGTCCGGCTCTGCACTGACAGTGTGGAGCCTGCTTGGGATTCTCTGTCTTCCATTCTCGCTGCCATTCCTCTGCTAGCACGTGCTCTCTCTGTCTCTGTCTCTGTCTCTCTCTCTCAAAAATAAATAAACATTTAAAAAAGACAGAGAGAATAGCAGTGATCAGTCCTTGAGGACTAGACCAGATATGAATGTGACACGCTTTCTGAGCCTGTGAAGCAACCTGAAAGGTGGTTGAGTGGTGGCAGTGGCAGTGAGGGCAGTGATGAGGGGTGGATGCGGGGGAAGCTTAGAGAAAAAGATTTGCACTAAAAGACTTGCGCTAAATTCTACCCAGAAAACACACACTTGACAGGAGTATCTTTCCGCTTCGATTGAGCCTCACAAAGGAGACAGAGCTGGGTTAATACAATAAAGTTCCTATTGTGCAAATATAGGATTTCTGACTGCCATTCATACCTGGTGAAGGAATATCCCTACAGGACAAACTCTCTTCCTTTTCCCCCACCTAGTCACAGAGGGACCCTCCCCACCTTTGGCCCTGGCCCAGTACCCCTAGATGGAGGAATCGTGAACTTAAGCAGGGGAGCAATTCAGTCTTCATGGTATCCAGCTCAATAAGAGGAGATAAAACTTGTTTTTCCTCCTCCTTCTTCTCATCTGTTGCACTTTGATCTTAGTTAAGTACCAAGATCCAACTGAGGTTCCCAAGTTCTGGTTCTTTTCTCTAGGGCTGGATTTCTAACTTGACACCACATTGTGGAAAAGGTGGAACTGTTTAGTCAAGTGGGAACTTACAGCTGAAAGCCTGTGTGTTGTAGGGTATGGACAAGGGTGCATCTCTGGTTTGAGGTGAAGACTCAGGGAAGGGTTGAGGTGATTCTCTGGCTAGCAGTAAAGGCCAAGAAATGAAGCCTGTGGTAAAGAAACCATACCCGGGCACCCAGCTGTTTCTATTGTGCATCCCTCGCTTCATTAAGCTCAGGTCATGACCTTGCAGCTCTTGGGTTCGAGCTCCACATTGGGCTCTGCACTGACAGTGTGGAGCCTGCTGGGGATTTGCTGTCTCCCCCTCCCTCTCTCTTTGCCCCTCTCCCACTTATGCACATGTGCTCTCTCACTCCCTCTCAAAAATAAATTAATTCATTAAGACACAGCAAAACAAAACAAAAGGAAACTATGCCCGAGCGTGCTACCCCATCCCCTGGAATCTGCGAGGCTCAGCAATAGATAAAGCTGCTCCTTTCGAAGGACACAATGTGGGTCACACCAGAGGCAGGTGAACAGTGGTGATCTGAGCAGAGTGGGAAGCAGAACCGTCCCAGGAGACTGCAGCACAGGGAGGGGGAAAGGTACGGACGGCTTGCCCAGGCTGTGAATGGCTGGGAACTTGCTGACACAAACCAGAAATACAAACACACCGTGGAAAAGGGAGTTTATGGATTATAATAACAACCTCCATACGAATGTTGTTTTTTATTATAATTTTTTTGGGGGGGATTACAATTCCTTTTATGTGAGCCTCAGGAAAAATTTTTATGTGGCTCAAATAGTTGAAGCCTCTTTCAGTTTAGCTGACAACCTGCATAGGTCTTGAGTATGTAAAAATAGGCCCTCGAGACCGAGTGCAGGGATAGCCCTCGGAAATAGCTGGACCCTGCTCAGTGGGGCGAGAGGAATCTGAGGTCTGAAGGCAATGAAAGGGTGCAGAGAAGAGGGGGACAAGGGGAGAATAGTCTCTACGGTGCAAAGAGAAAGGCCTAGCGACAAGATGCAGCATGGGGGCAGCAGGTCAGAGACTGAAAAATGACCCTCGGCTCCGCAAGTTTGGCAGAAACTGGAGCTAGGGCCCTGTACGACGAACTTTGGATTTTTCACATGTTGTCAAACGAGCTTGGAGAAACCAGCCTCTACCTTGGAAGCAGGAAGCTTGCAAATAATTAAACATACCAAAATAATTCAGTGACCAGAATGCATTTCCCAGTTCAGACATTTTTTAGGAGTGCCGGGCCACAGGAAGGAAATATGTGCTTACCTCGAAATCGTCTAGGAAACAATTACAGAAGGGCTTTAAGCAAGAATGACTTGCTAAAGCTATTTACCTATACACTTGCTAAAGCTATTTACCTATACACTCCTTCAGACTGAATCGGTGCTGAGGGCCTGCATTTGGTTTGTTTTGGTTTTTTCGGTGGCTGGTACACTACACACATAACAGATGTTCAATAGAGGTTTGTGAAATGGAGAAACAAATAAAAGGAGGAAGAAGGACGCAGGGCAGATACCAGTCATTGGTTAGAAGTAAGCAACACGGCAAATGTTTCCCCTCAGCTGCTTTGACATTGCCTTTCCCTCTACCCAGAACAATCTTCCCCTCTCCACACATGCTCGGGTGCACACACACACACACACACACACACACACACACACAGCTGCATGGCATGGTTCCCTCATCTACTACAAGTTTATATTCCTTTATCACTTTATTGAAAAGTGCAAATCTCCCTTAAACACAGGTCGCCATTCCTATTCTCTTTCCTGCTACATGGCCTGCATACCATCTGGCCCATTATATATTTTATGCATATTTATTTTCTTTCACCGCACTTTGGTAGCAAGCTCCAGGACAGCAGGAACATCTGTGTGTTTTGCTCACCAACATATCCCTAGCAACTAAAGAGTAGCTGGTCCATAGTAAGGAGTTTCGAAGGAATAAATATATGCATATGAATGAAGGTGTACATATGAGCCATGAAACTAGTTCTTTGAAAAATAGAAATGATTTTTTTTCCAGCCAGACTGAAAGAGTCACGTTGAAGAAGTTAAAAACGAAAAAAGAAAAAGAAAGAAAGAAAAAAAAAAAGAAAGGAAAACCCATTACCAGATATGAATTAAAGTCTGTCTGCTTTCATGTATTCAAAACCCCAACCAACACAGAACAGTAGTCAGAAGCTGGACCTAATTTCGAGGAAGGAAATTAGAAGCTTATTTTCTGTCTTTCCATCGCTTTTGAGCCCGTGTCCTGATACAAGCCAAATGTTGTGTGTCAGCCTGTTACAGCGTGCGCTCTCATGTGCTGCCACACTTTTCATTGCCGTCCCCCCGAGTTAAACTGCTCTGTTCTGCTGCCTCGCTGTCTAGGGCTTGAGATAAAAATGCTCAGTTGCCGATGCCATGCTGTCTGTCTCCAGTGTTTAAATGCTTCCGTATCATGGCGTTTGCATCTGACTACATCTTGACAGCTTCCAAATAAGACTTAGAGAAACCAAGCGACCGCTGGGATGATGACTAATCATTTCACAGAACAGTGAGAGGGAAAGAAAGGTATGGCTCTTGCGGCCCTCGGTTTTCCTTCAGAGAAACCCCATCACCACATAGAGAGGACAGATTCCTTGCGGGCACCATCATGGGCACAGCTGTAACGGGTCAGCAGATGCCGCTCTGTTCCTATGTGCATGCCACAGGAATAGGAGATTGGCTAAAATTAAAATAAAAACATAAAGAGATCGAGCCCTTCCTCAAATAAGGTATATATAGAAGCCAAAAGCCACCCTGGTGATTGTTCTAGACCTTTCCAAGGAGGAGCAGATGTTGTGAATTCTCCCAATTTTTTTTTTTAAATGTAAATGTTCACCAACGCCTAAGTGGTCCTTAATGCAAAACTGCAGGAATGCTGAAATTCAGAATTTCCAGCAAGTTGTATTTATTAGTATTGTTCACATGTGCTATGCTTCCTTGCTTTTTTGTTTGTTTTTGTTTTTTTTGTTTTTTTGTCTTTAGGGTATCCTTTGATGTGAGTCCAAGTGGCTGGACAAAGGGTGTGGAGCGATACGTGTGATACACATATTTATTGAAGAGGAATGTGGTATACCAGGTAAACGCCAGTTGCCATTAGCTTGTAAGCCTTGTCCCAGGAAAGATGTAGAGCAGCATGAAATATCATAGAATGTGCCCTTTTTCAGACTATGTATATCTACCATTTATCTAAAATATGCTTCTAGTAGGATGGCTGCCTTTCAAATTCCTTTTTTTTTTTTTTTCAACGTTTATTTATTTTTGGGACAGAGAGAGACAGAGCATGAACGGGGGAGGGGCAGAGAGAGAGGGAGACACAGAATCGGAAACAGGCTCCGGGCTCCGAGCCATCCGCCCAGAGCCTGATGCGAGGCTCGAACTCACGGACCGTGAGATCGTGACCTGGCTGAAGTCGGACGCTTAACCGACTGCGCCACCCAGGCGCCCCTCAAATTCCTTTTGTAATCTTCTGAAATTCAGTTTCACTCAGGACATTTTCTCAAATTTTCCACCACATTTTCTTCCCCACATATCTTCCTAAAGTTTATAAAGTTAGGGTGCAAAAAAGAAAAGTTGCCATAAAAGACCATTTGTCAATATTTGTTTTAGATGTATTTATTTGTAATATAGAAACGATGTTGGTTGCTAACATCAACAGGGTTTCTTGGAAGGGATATTTGAATAATGGTCTGAACTTTTTGATATGCAATAAATATTATCACTTTTAGAGAGTAAAAGCCCCCTAAATCTGGATTCACAGTTTCAGTGTTTAGATTTAGAAGAGAATATAGGAGGCCAGAAATTGTTTAATCTCTACTCCTCTCTCAACAGGAACCAATGGAAAGTAATAAAAGCAATGTAAACTGAATACTGCAATCATGTTACAGGAATTTGGTTCCCTTACTGACTGTTGAGGGAACACATTATGACAAGCAATCTTAATTTAAAAAGTTAAACTTTGAAAACAAAAGTAATGACAATTTCACATTGCATTTGAAGAATAAATGTCAAACCTTACAGAGTAATGCACGCTTAGAAAAAAAGTAATCTTTCTATGTTTCTCTATCTAAAGGATATACCTGTCATCATTCGAAGACAGGGATCTGATCCTATATCGAAGTACTGCCTTTCTGGTGCCCTCTACTGGACACTAGAGCTGATGAATATGTGTATCTACTTCCCGTTAGCCTGATTTTATTTCTAATTCGTAGAATCAAAGGGCAGGGCTGGTATGAATTTGAGAATACCTTCTCTGCTTTCCACTGGGGTCATATCCAAGTCACCTGAGAGACATGAAAATCTCCTCTGTTTTTCAAGACTGTTAGAAAAGCGAAGTGATTCAAAACTACTTTGCTTGGTATTTTTACCCACCTGGCCTCATACCGTGGCTGCCTGAGCGAGTGTTTAGGATGACTTAAATTACTGCACCTGCCGCCAGTGCCTTCAGGGTGCCGTAATCTATAACACTACCTTTATCCCTTAAACACAAAAGATGTGACTTTCATCTCCAGCAGTTGGAATTTTTCAGTGTAACGTAAAAATTGCAAGTGTGTTTATTTCCATCATTTCTTTTCTAGTCGTAGTAATGGGTGCATATGCACGGTGGGGATGTCATGCTGTTTCTGTTTTCAACTTTGTTTCCATAGAAAATACCTGGATGAATATATATATTCACAAGTAAGCAGCCCTTGTTATCTTCTAATAAAATTCATTTTGCTACATTTTAATGAGGACAAAATATCCTTTATTATTAGATAGGAATTTAGTATCTATAAATATTAAGCATGTGTCCATAATGCAGCCTTTAATATGTTTTGGTGTATGTAATTGATTCCAAAATCTTATTAGCAGGATTTAAAACAAAATGAGTCAAATACTCTGGCTAAAGGGACCCCGTGAGCTCTCCCTGTTCTTTGTCTCCTTTGCTTAGTGATAGAATTTGTTAATTGAAAGCATTAAAGGGGATGAAGTTTGGTACATTTAAAAGCTGCTTTTGATTGAGTTTTGACTCCCTGAACATTAAGTGCATATGAATATTTATAACATATCAATGCATGGAAAACCTGTCCTATCTGTCTCTTTTTTTTTTTTTTTTTTCTTTCTGAAATTCATTGAGGCTGCTTGATGATCTCCTTGCTTTGGTCAAAGAATGAAACACCACTATCCCCAGCAACCTTGCTCAGAACTGCAAGACCCTAACTGCATAAACTTTCTGATGGATATATCATCTTCAGTTTCCTGAACGTACTCTATTATTTTGTATAGGTTTCAGATAATCAACTGCTACAGTTATGAATAAAAGAGTGCCACAGCAGTCACAATACAATACCCATCCACCATAGTCAAAAATAATTTTAAAGAGACCAACAAAGATGATGCCATATTTCTGCAGAAATGTTACAAACGTGTAAAATATATGTGCATATTATAAGTAATATTGCTTTGCATCATTTTCTGTAGTCATTTTTTACAAATATTCAGTCGCAAAAAAATGAAAATAACACAGTGGAAAAGCACAGGAATCTTTAACTTGAAAAAAAAAAATCAAACTTTGTTCAAAGCTAGCGGAAGACCAACACACAGACCATATCTTTCAGAACCTTGAAGTGTAAATTTAGTCAGAGAGCCAAACATACAAAGTTGATCTCGACCAAATCTTCAAATGGACAAAACATTTTCTTGGACTCAACAGGGACTGAATCAGCTGTCAGGTAATACAATCGAGCAGGAGGGTTGAATGCCTGATGCCATTTCTTCGCTTCAAGGTAACAGAGTCTCAACATCATGCATTAGCACTCCGAACATTTATTAGGGGCCAAAGGGAACATTGCAACTCCTAAAATTATTCTAGCTTGCGATACTTTTGACCATATCGTTGTGTTTATCAATTTGGTGATAATATATTGCAGAACAAAGACCTCAAGCTGGAAACTTGGCCACCCAACTGCTGGGCCCAGAATTATAATCATTTACATTTTTGTTGCATCTGGCAACTGCGTGTGGAACTACAAAATGCTGATGAAAGCCTGGTACTCTGATACAGAAAGTGTTGGATTGGGAGTCCAAAGGATCAAGTTTTCTTTTCTACATGTTTCAGTGGCCTGAAATCAAGGCCTTTTATTTTATTTTTTAAATAAACCTTTTCAAAAGTACTGACTTCCTCATCTGTAGTAAGTATTGGTTGGACTAAGATGATTATGTGTCGTGCAGCTATAAAATTTCAGAAGCCAGACTTGTATATCCAAGTGTTTTGTCAACATCTTCGCTTAGAAATGCAATTAGATAGCAATAGTAGCATGTCAACATGTCAAACAAACTTTTGACTCTCCTTTACACATCTGCTTCTCACTCAGTCTTCTCAATGTCAGAACACAGCTATTATTCAGGCCAAAAAACCCCGGAAGTCTTCCTTTCTTCCCTCTATTCTATTCCTTAGACCCCACACCCAATTAATCAGCAAAATCAGTTCATTCTTCCTTCAAAATAATCCTTATACTGACCACTTTTCTCTATCTCCAGTGTTTGTGCTCTGGTCAAAGCCATTACTATCTCTGGACTGGATTATTTCTTTAGTGCACTGGTATGAGTTGAATTGTCTCCCAAAAAAAGTTAAGTTAAGGTTCTAACCCAAGTGCCTCAGAATGTGACCTTATTTGGAAACAGTCTTTGTAGATGTAGATGAATGAAGATGAGGTCATTAGAGGGGACCCTAACACCATACGACTAATGTCCTTATAAAAAAGAAGACATTTAGTTACAGAGACAGATAAGCACACCGGAGAATGCCATGTGAAATGAAGGTGGAGATCACAGCAATGTATCCACTAACCAAAGAAGACCAAAGATAGGCAGAAAACCATCAGAAAACACAGAATAGTTGTTCCTTCATGATCCTCAGAAGGAGCTAGCCCTGCAGATACCTTGATTTCAGACTTCTAGCCTCCTGAACTTTGAGACAAGAACTTTCTGTTATTTATGCACCCCAGACTGTGGTACTTTATTACAGCAGCCCTAACAAACTCATCTATAAACCAAGTGGTCTGCCTGTCTATACCCCTCTACAATGGTCTACTCCCCACACAGCAGCTAGAAACAAATATTTTCTAAAATATTAGCTAAAACATATTGCTTTTTTCTTAAAAACCCTCCTGTAGTATCCCACATCCTCCTGATCTGCAATAGCATTATCTCTCCACTATTTCTTCTGGGATTTCCTCCACAAGCACTGTCCTCCAAAACCAGTTTGCTCCAGCCAGATTGGCCTCCTTGCTTTACTTCTGGTGCATCAAGCAATCCCTATTGCGGGGCACTTACAATTTTTGTTTCCATTTTCGAGCACATTCGTTCTCAATATACCCACTTAACTACTGCTCTCACTTTCTGTTTCTCCTCAACTGTCATCTTTGTAACGAGTTCATCTGTTATCTTTCATATAAAATAATGTTCTGCTCTTGAATTCCCATAAGTTGCTTTACCCCTTTATTCTTTAGAGCAGTCTGGTATATGATATATTTGATTATTTGTATCCCGTTTGAATTTCAGGAGAGCATGTTTGTTGTTTTTTACTGCTACCAGTCCCAGTACCTAGAAGAATTCCTAGGATGTAATAAGTGCCTAATTAGTATCTGTTGATTGACAGAGCAACTAAATTGTGAATCAGCACAAATAATTTTTGAGATTAAAAAAAAAAGAAAAATGGAGGGAATAATACTGAGTACATGAGAGTCAATTATATATAAACCAGTACAAACTTGCAACATTTCACTCACGCAATCAACACACTTACGTTGTTACTGCCTATTGTGAGCCAAGTGCCATTTTAGGCACCCGAGTTCTGAATATGGAGACGACATGGCCCCTACACACCCAGCAGGGATGAAGTGTTGGCTACAAAGGTAGGAGTGAGAACTCTAGAAGTGGGCACAAAGTCCCATGGTGTCACAAATGGAGGATCGATTAATTACTTCCGCCCAAATTACTGGAGGCTTCACAAAAAAATGGACACTTAAGGCAGGCAGTTTGGGAAGTATGGTGATCGTGGCAGTGGTGTGATCAATGGGTAGGTGACACGTAGCAAGGTGGATATTTCGAGCTGTGAACACAACACATGCAAATACATGGTAGAATCATGCATCGAGAAGAGGTGCCAAAAAGTTTCAGCAGGTCTCTCTCAACCTGTGTGTCCATGGCTCATCATTTCACAGCTCAGCAGCTACTCCACTGCAGAATGCTACAGAAACACTGGAACCTCTGCTGTCCAAGAAGCAAGGCTTCCTTTATTCAAGTAGTCCACAGGCTAATGGGACAGGAGACAGAGAAGTAGGAGCCGGATTCCAACACTGTCTTAAATTTAGCATCTGGGTTATGTAGCAGCCAGGATTGGAGTCTGGATTTCCCACCCAAGATATGACATACATATTTGAGGGTTTTTTTTTTTCACTATTTTTCTAATTCCTAATATTCCACAAAATTAATATTTATCACCCCTTTTCTTATGTTGCAAGTATATGAAGCAGAAATGAAAAGAAAGCTGCCTAATGTATGGCTCAAGATGTGTAAACATCTCCTGGCTGGTATTTAATTTAATGCTAGCCATTACAACTGCGTTCTCTAGACTGGTAAAACTGAGCTAAATACACCCGATAAACTAGAAAGGGCATCGTTTCTGGGTTCCAATCCCAGTTCTACAATTAACCATGTGTTACACAACAAGGCATTTAACCTTTCTCTTAGTGTCCATGTCCATCCAACAAGGAGCTTGCCCGCAATGTGAGATTCAGCATTCCCTGATTCTAGAAAGTAAACAAACAAACAAATCTGCCCAATCAAATGGGAAATGATCTAAAATCACCATCAGTAGTTATCTGAAAGGCATTGAGGTTATGTGTTTATTTTAAATACTGACTTCTCAGATGTGTAAATCCTTCCTATGACTTCTCAATCTATGTGTCCATTACTCAGCAGCCATCTGGTCGTCGTCAGAATGCTGAATTTAAAGAATTTATTATTCTTCATATAGTGTTGATGGCATCTGTGTGTGTGTGTGTGTGTGTGTGTGTGTGTGTATATCTGTGTCTGTGTGTTGCTGTGTGTGTCTCTGTATGTGTCTGTTGTATTTATCTTCCTAAATGTCTCAGGCAAGGGTTATTTAAATCAACCAGGGACCACTTTGCAATAAATCAGGGCCGATTTTGCTCCTTCATCATAACTACGAGGTAGTATAAGCATGACTTAAATGGGTGGCTGGTGGTCATTTCATATCATTGCTACATTTCCTTGCTTTTATAGATCTTAGAAGTGTTAAAAAAAAATTCCCTGGGCATGACATACCATTTTTTTTTCCTGTGCCTGAAATGATAGGCAACTCTGACTACAAACCCTTGCTTGTATTTCCTTGATGGAATCTTGCTGCCTCTGGATCCCATTTTGACCCCAGGAAAACCTACCTGACTCTTAGGTCACAAGAGCAAACCTCAATCCCACACAACATTCCTCCACTGGCCCCCTTCCCTGGTGGCATAATATATCCATCCAAGGCTTAGAATAATTTAGGAAATATTTCTATGGGAACTATACACAGCAAATTTTACCTAGTAAAATTCAAGTTTATTTTAAAAGGAGAGTTGTTAGAAAAAACAATTTAGGGTAAAGAAATATTTTTGGAAAACAAAAACCACGGTAATCGTTACTGGTTTAAAAAGACGGCAGGAATAGATTTAGGTATGCTTTTTTTAAAAGGAAACATGCTTTAATTTCATTTTTGTTATTTTATTTTTTGTTGTACCTTCCATCACACTGCATATGGATGTGATACCAATTTATATTTTAGGATTCAGTGACTCCTTTAAATTAAAAAAGATTTTTTAAATGATACTTTCCACTGTCTGAGCTCAGAGGACTTCAAAGAAGAAATCTTTACACATTAAAAAACTAAATTTTGAATCAAATCACTTGATATTTCTGCATATGCTACATTCGTCTTCACATGATCTGACAATCTCATTGCCACTAGACTGAAACTTAGGTTACATGATTTTAGGGCAATTACCTGTTTTATTTCCTGTTTTACAAAGATCTGTATAAGTCAGTCCCATCTCTGATGATATTAATTTCCTTGGTTTCTATTCATGTTTCAAACATATTTTCAGAAGAGTATAATTCTGCCAAGCATTTAAGGGACACATGATCACAATGAGCCAGATATTATAGCTATATGTGAAGGGATTAAGTAGCTTACAATACACTGTCACAGATCCTGGATTCTCCCCTCTTTCTTGACAGCCAAGGTCACGTTCACCTGGCTGCAAGGATGGCTGCTTGTTTTCAAGCAGTTTTGCAGACCCAGTCCTGTACACCCACAATCAATGGAGTATACCCACACTCTTGGAGTGGTGGGAGGGCGGGGCATCACCTTTGTAGTGACATTTATGTTAAAACAAATGAAATTTCTATAAATCCTGAAAAACAGACCTGCATTTATTTGCAGCTGTTGGTGAAAAAAAAAGTATAACACCAAGAACAGTTTCTTTCTACGTCTGCTTAGTTGCGAATAAGCAAAAACCAGTCTAGGCACAATTAGGATGACAGGACATGTTTTGCTCTTTGTCTCTCATTCTGCTCCACACTCCCCCCCCCCCCCCCCCGCCGCCGCCACCTTATTGGTGGTGTTCTGCCATCTCCTACTCAGAGAATCCAGCGCTCTCTCACTCCTACTCCCGTTTCACAAGGCTCTGATGCCCATCAGGACGCTTGAATTGATTGACTTGTTGCCCTTTACGTAAAAGGATTTTAGGTATGCTCCTAACCAGGCTTACAATCCTCAGCCTTGTATCCCTAATTGTGAAATAAATGTTATAAATTCATGAGCAGGTGGCTCCTAGAGTTGTTAAAATATCTGAAATCACAAAATACAATCAGTTCTGCTATAACCCTGGTTTGGAGAACAGAATTTGTTCCAATATGATTGATATATCAGGAAACAATTTAAGCGTAATGCCAATTTCACATTTGCTTATGTGCAAATTCGTCTTTCAGAAACACCAGGTGAACTCAGAAAACTGCATCCAGCCGAATCGAGATGCCCAGGGACGCACGAAACCTTGACATGAACACGACCCAGACATCTACCAGCTACCTCAGTTCACCCTGAGTGTCATGAGCTACACCTATCCAATTCTGGGGTTACAAGTTTACGCCCATTCCGAGAATCCTCCTTCTACCATCTCACAGTGACGTACAAGCTACTACCCTTCTGTTGCCCACTGCCACAAGCAAACTCCATGTCTTTTTTAAAACTAAAATGCCGGAACCCCTGAATGGCTCAGCTGGTTAAGTGATGGACTATTGGTTTCCACGCAGGTTATGATTTCACCGTGAGATGGAGCCCCACGTCCAGCTCCACACTCACAATACGGAACCTGTTTGGGATTCTCTCTCTCTGCCCCTTCCCAGCTCACACTCTCAAAATAAATAAATAAACATTAAAAAAATACATAAAAGCGAAGCGCCATATTTATTATGGGTATCTACGTATTTCTAAAAGCAGGTAATATTTATAAAACCGTGTTACCCTTTTTATTATATTCTTATTTTTTAAATGTGTCACAGACACTGACAAAATTTTTGAGTGTTGAGTTGCATGATTCTGCATAACGTGATGATTTTTAGCAATACATACATACACGTTGCATGGTAGCAGAACTGACTGTATGAAACCTCCATTGTCAAGATTATCTTTTATTTCTCTAGGGACGGCATCTAACAATGCCTTATTTGGACTCAATCTGAGAGCTTCTCATCCTTGAGTCTTGTTTATGTCAACTTTTAGTTGCCAAACAAAGACTATATTTTCCTTTTTTAGAGAAGGTTGGAAAATTCTTGAACATTAGTCTACAGGGTTTGGTTTTTATTGGGAAGGCAAGAGGTATTCGTGAAGAATACTGAAGCTGGATAATGGCCAAGTTAATGATGGGAATCAAGCCCATGCAGGAAAGGGTTTGTGTAAAAGTTTCTTTCAGGAGGCTCTGATTCTGGCTCAGCAACCTGTAAACTCCCAGAGAATATCTTTTTATCATCTCTAAAGCCTCAATGCTGAGCATCCTACCTGATCTGGAATGCTCAGTGTTTACTGAACCGATTTTCAACAGCATATATGCAGATTAAACCTCAAAATGGTCACCAAGAAACACGGGAAAAGTCTTAATAGCGATGCAGATAATCTATTTCCCCACTTAGGCAAGGAAGCATTTCCATGCATTTTAGAGAGAGAGAGAGAAAAAAAAAAGTTTGACAGAATTGAAACAAAAATGATTTTTCATTCATCCTAACTGAATATTATGTTCTTTGAGCTCCTGTTTTATGCTTGATAATGTTGGGCACAGAGCCTTTCCCACCAGGATATGATGGATAACCACTCAGTTCATCAGAAAACCAATTAATCAGAACATTCCGCTTCCTCGTGAACTGTCTGTCTGTTTTGTACAGTTTTATGTCTTCACACTTTGGATATTTTAATTGTTTCCATGAATTTTGGAATTTTGGAGATGAAAATATGAAAAAATTCCAATCTTCTGAAACATGTTTCCAGTTGCAGCCAAGGAAGAGAATGAAAACCAGAAGTAAGACCAGAGAGAATATGGAATCATGAATATGGCTTACTCCAAATGTGGTCTCTACTGGTTAGCTCTGACTTCATTTCAATTAAGTGCATATTACAACTCCCCAGGTAGGTAGTCCATCTGCCTCTCATGGAAGGCATTGCCACCCAAGCTCCTGGCTGTCTTCCCTGCCAATTAGTCCCCTATATGCATTTTATATGAGTGTTGCAAAGCCTTGGGTAGGTGTGAAGATTTGAACCTTCTACAGTTTTGCTGAAATCTGGTTTCAGCAGACACTGACAAAGGAACGGAAAGAGTAAATATCAATATGAGAACTTAGAAATGTCTATAAATGTACATTTTTTATTCCCTAAGTGGTTGTACAAATTTGAAATGATATTCTTCAGACTTAAAATAGATGAGTCACCTAATAATAGATTCATTTTTAGTAAAAATGTCATCTTGCTCTACCCTACTTATCACTGAAATTCAAATATGAGACAGTTTTCCAAACATAGTTTAAATACCTGTAACTCACCACGGTTCTGTTGTGCACATCGGCCTCTCCGTGTGTTCTACATGTTTGCCAGTTGTTCTAAGTGATTACATTTGACCCCAAACATTTTTTTATTGCCTTATAGCATTATTCTGCGTGGCAAAAATAAAACCAAACTGGAATTATTTAGGCCAAATGATATAGTGGGTTTCTAGGAAGCCTGAGGCAGAGTGGCTGTTTTGCATTCAGAAGAAGCCACGGGAGAGATACAGTTCAAGTACAATATTGTTGTGAAATAGTTGATTGGGGAAACAGAATTTGGGGAAGCTCAGTTTAACACATTCAGATACTGTCATGTGCCCCAAAAATAGATATCCTGGAGATAGCTTGCCATCTTCAATATAGTTACCCTAGTTTCTACGTAAAATTTCAGTTGTTGTCATGTAGTCTAAATTAAAGGTATAAAGCTTTCCATAATAACTTAAAAAAAATAAAAAGTAAAATTATAAGCTTTATTACTGTCAGAGGTAGTATTAAAGTAAAAGTTAATCAGAATCCTCTTTTAGTAATTACTTCTATTTTAATTTTTCACAACAGCTATTTTAGGTTACTGTTATAAATCTAAACAAGGCTATTGTCATAAAGAGACACAAAATAGCAGTGATTTGGGAAAAACAATAGAATTTTATATCTCTTGCCTGTGACAAGCCAGAGGTAGACAAAAGTTCCAGGTCAGGTAGGCAATTCTGATTCATGAGGAGGTTTTCCTTCCTTGTCTGCATGGTTGAAGCTGACCACCATTACCAAATCCTTCCTCTTCTTCTTTCTTTTTTTTCTGTCGTTAAGAAATAAGGAGGTGAGGCACAACTTCTTGTCTAAAAAAATTAGAATTTCTTTCTCAAAGATGTGATCCTGTAGCTGCACCCACAATTTCTCATACTGACTTCAAGTGAGTCTGAGAAATAAGACCTTCTGTTATGCAAAGGAAAAAGGGGAGAAGGGATATGCAGCAATCTCGCCGTACCTAGTGATTAGCCATTTCTTAATTCTGTTTTTTTTTTACTAGTAATAAAACGTTTTCCTACTGACAGAACATAGAAGCTTTTAAAATAAGTCATACTAAGTCATCTTCTGCTTAAAAATATTTAATGGTGGGGCGCCTGGGTGGCTCAGTCGGTTAAGCGGCCAACTTCGGCTCAGGTCATGATCTCACGGTCCGTGAGTTCGAGCCCCGCGTCGGGCTCTGTGCTGACAGCTCAGAGCCTGGAGCCTGTTTCGGATTCTGTGTCTCCCTCTCTCTTACCCTCCCCCGTTCATGCTCTGTCTCTCTCTGTCTCAAAAATAAATAAACGTTAAAAAAAATTAAAAAAAATTAAAAAAAAAATATTTAATGGTAATATTTCATCACTCCTAATATCACTTACCAGGCCCTGTAGGCACTGGCCCTTCCCTACGACTCCCAACACCACCTTATACATTCTCCTCATTGCTTCCTGTTTTCCAACTACAAAGACCCAGTTTCCCTTTGTGGACACCCTTGCCTCATATTTCTGTTTCTTTGCTCTTACAATTGACCCTTTAAGATATGTTCTTCCCCAGGGCACCTGGCTCAGTCGGTTGAGTGTCCCACTCTTGATTTTAGCTGAGATCATGATCCCAGGGTCATGAGATCGAGCCTGCATTGGGTTCCATACTGAACTTGGAACCTGCTGAAGATTCTCTCTCTCTCTCTCTCTCTCTCTCTCTCTCTCTCTCTCTCCTTCTCTTTCACTCTTCCTATTTCCCTCACATATACTCGCTCTCTGAAATAAAAATAAAATTAAATTAAACTTTAAAAAGATATATTCTTCCCGTAATTCTATGTTCAGTTAGCAACTGAATCTCCTCGAGACTGCAGTTCAAATATCACTTCTTTGCAGCTCCTTTCACTACCTTCCACCAGTTTGTTATTGGCTTTGTAGCTCTTATACTATCATTATTATCTTGTTTATTTACTTTTTATGTGATCTCACCTGTTTTGTTTCTGATACAAACCAAGCCCTGCAATACAGTTACTGAAACATAGTAGATGCTCAAGAAATATTTTGTAAGTGAGCAAATGAATATATAACTATCAATATGTAATGTGCGTATACAGATGCAATGCATACAGTATCTTTCTGGAATGTTATGTTGTCAAATGGACGTCTTCTGTTTTCTTACTCTCTTATTAAGAATTACAAGGATAATGTAAAGAATTGAGATGCAGCTCATCACTTACCTCATCTGAGATATAGACAGCCTGCATAGGGTTTACATAATATGGCTCTATGTAATAATACATTTAGCTACTGGGTGACATTGTATTATCTGTTAAGATTGTGTTTCCAGTGTTTTCCCTTGCTTTATACCATAGCCATAGAACTCTATTGACTAAATCCTGAACAAACATTCTGAAATAGAATCAAATATTTGTTGGTCTGTGAACAAAAGACCAATCTGCAGTATTGATCAGAAATAAGTAGCTACCCCTGCATCATACTAAATAATCTTCAAATCACAGAAGCAACAGACCATCTCAGGAGAAATATAAAAAATATAGTCACAAGTCTTAGAGGTAAAAGGAATGACATATACTTTTAAGATATATTTATACAAATAGTTCTAGTTTACAGAATGTTTTAAATGGGCTATATTTCATTTTGCTTCTTATCCTTTAAACAGTCATATGAAACGATTCAACAGAGTGACAATGAACATTTGTTTCCTACTTTTGTTTATTTAAATTAAATCATTAGTTTAAATTCCTTCAAGATGACACCCAAATAAAGGGTTAATCACTAAATGGTAATATAAATGATCAGTAGATCTTCTCAGAGACAGTAGACTGGACCACAAAATAGTAGCAGAAAGTTCTTAACATGTAGTCCAAGTTCATTCGTTTGTACTAAAAAAAATGATAAAGTTCAGAAAATGTTTTTATTCATTTCTTAGTTGGCGGAATCATAGTTAAATAGCAGAATCCACATTAGATGCTGCAACAATCACCAATGTAATATCTTTTTGTACTAAACATATTTTCAAATAAAAGCCTTGGAATAAATAAATAAAGGGGTCTCTGAATCCTGTGACAATCACAGTGACTCTTCCTGAGACTCGGGGGTGATTCCATTAAAAACAAAAACAATAACAGGGGCGCCTGGGTGGCGCAGTCGGTTAAGCGTCCGACTTCAGCCAGGTCACGATCTCGTGGTCCGTGAGTTCGAGCCCCGCGTCAGGCTCTGGGCTGATGGCTCAGAGCCTGGAGCCTGTTTCTGATTCTGTGTCTCCCTCTCTCTCTGCCCCTCCCCCGTTCATGCTCTGTCTCTCTCTGTCCCAAAAATAAATAAACGTTGAAAAAAAAAATTTAAAAAAACAAAAACAATAACAATTGCATTGTTACTATACTAATATGAATAACAACAAGCTAATCTTATTAAAATGGCAGTATTTTCTTTCTTCTATGCTAACACAACTGACAAATATAACTGTTTGAAAGTGAATTCAGTGAAGTGAGAAAATATTCTTCAAATGTAACTATTAGTTTATTCTATTAAAAAATACCCCTAAAATTCACATGCCCCATTCAAAAAATTGTTCTATATGCCAGCATCATTAGAAAGACCTCCTTGTAAGTAAGTAAATATTAGCCACATGCAAAAGTCCACTGACTCAGGGTGCCTACCATAGCTACAGCAGTCTTCTGAGAAAATCCTCAATGATTCCTTAGCAATACTGTTTGTTGGGTCTCTTGAAACCTTAGCTATGGCTGATTGGATCTGTCAGACATTTGAGATCTTTGATTATGAAACACACAAAAGTAAACTAGTATAAATAAATGGTAGCAGATAAATAGGAGCTGATGAGTTAAGGGAGGGTGAGATGCAATAAAAGACAATGATAAAGAAAACCATATCCAAAGGCGTGATGGAGTCACTGGGGCCAAGGTTATCAAACTTGACTGTACCTTGGAATCTCTTTGGGAGTTTTTAAAATCTCAGTGCACCCTAGATCAATTAAATCAGAATGTCTGGCATGGCATTCAGGTAGCAGTAGCTTTTAAAGGTCCCCAAATGATTCCAGTATACAGTCAATACTGAGAATCAATACAGAAGTATAGAGTGGGGCAAAGGGGGAACCTTACTGAAGGAGCAAAAGAGGCCAGGGCACTAAGGTCACTGCTGCATCACTAGGATAGCTATTACATTTTGGATATAGTCAGAATATGCCTGTAATTCTCTGAAACCTGAAAATTCAACTCCTGTGCTGACTTTTTGTACTTTCTCCTTAGGTCTAGTGCCCTTATTATGGTAAGGTGAGGCAACTTGAGTGTGCATATAATCTTTGCAAATTGCAAGGACTCCAATAATGTAACCACTGTTAATCAAATACGACACTGTATCAGTATATTACATAAATAAAAGCCAAATAGAACATAGAGTTATTGTCCTCAACTAATGCCACTTTTCCAAAAGAAATAGGATGGTGGAAAAGTTTTAGAAAATATTCTTAGAATTGGTAAGAGGCAACTTGCACAAACACTAAATCGAAGATTAAAGTACCAAATAAAGTCATACAACGCATACATTTCACTAGAAAAATTCAAAGGTACGCTTTCAAAAGCAAGATATTTGCAACATAGAAAGAAGTCTTGTAACTCAGAACTTAAACGAGGATGTGAGAAACTGAAAATATTAAAATTTATTTTAAATGCTAATAAATCCACACTATGCTGAGTTTACACTGAGGAATTACATGATACCTGATGTGGTTTAAAAAAAAAAAAGTCTACTTTGCTAATATTTGAATACCAGCTATAAATTCATGTGCACCTAAATCCGTTCACTCTGCAATGTGCAGATGGAAGACATACTTTTGTATTTTAATTAAATATAGAACGTGTAACTAGTTTTTGTGTGTTCAACATTAATGGCGAAAGTATGACTTAAGTGCATATTTATTTTTGTAATAAATGTAGGCCTTAGGACTGGAGTAGTATGTTGACATCATACATGGATTTTTTCTTACATTTTATTAATGTTTTTTCAACCTGTTTCTTATTTTCCCAAGAAGTTATGCTGCCACTTGCATAAACTAGTCAGATTTTCAACTTAGTTAAAGGCAAACATATTAATGGTGCATCAACATGGAGAAAATAATGGTATTTATTACATAAAATGTACCAATAGTGACTGCTGAAATCTTAACACAAGGGCATTTCTTCAGGGTTTACATTTAACTCCATCATAGCTCTGAACCATTTTTGATATTTGTTTTCTTCCTCGCTCTTAATAATACGAAAGAGATGAAGTATTCCAGATGTGTTTAAAATGCTAGCGACATACATTATTCTCTCCTACTGACTTCTGCCTTACTTTTTAGATTAGCTATAAAATTGCATCAATAAAAGTGCTTAAGAAACAAAGCTATGTTGGGGCGCCTGGGTGGCTCAGTCGGTTAAGCGTCTGACTTTGGCTCAGGTCATGATCTCGCGGTTCGTGAGTTCAAGCCCCACGTTGGGCTCTGTGCTGACAGCTCAGAGCCTGGAGCCTGTTTCCGATTCTGTGTCTCCCTCTCTCTCTGCCCCTCCCCCGTTCATGCTCTGTCTCTCTCTGTCCCAAAAATAAATAAAAAACGTTGAAAAGAAAATTTAAAAAAAAAATAAAAAAAAATAAACGTTAAAAAAAAATTAAAAAAAATAAGAGACAAAGCTACATATACTGAAGATATAATTGTTAGTGATGTTACCACTGCTTTTATTACTTTATTTTATTGTGAAGATATACATCATATAGAGTTCTGTAACTTTTTCAGAGAATATTTGACAGATGACTAAAATTCCATCACACTGAAAAATAAAATAATTTATTTTAAGGAGAAAAACTCCTGCTCTTAGGACCATAATAGTATTTCACATACTCCCAACATAAGCAAATGATTAATGGCCAAACAGGAGGTAGGGTGGGAAGGACTCATAGTGGAATACCACCATGAACAAATGGATTTAGCTGAATTTAAAAAATGAATAACATAACTTCATCGAAGGGGATGAAGAAAGGCTAGAACTGACTTAAGTAACTTGGGAAAATGGTATCTTAACTGGCCATTGTAAATAAAGTTAAAGACAAAACAAACAAAAAATTCTACATACATGCTGATCTATAGTTGGGGAAGTGATTCTGCTGCCCTGTAGAGAAATTTTAGTTCCTGAACTTCAATAACTTCATCAAAAAACTAGAAAAGCAATCTATCTTAATTAAAAAAAAATGTATATTCCTTTTTGAGAGACAGAGACAGCGCAAGTAGTGGAGGGGAAGAGAGAGAGACACAGAATCCAAAGCAGGCTCCAGGCTCTAAGCAGTCAGCACAGAGCCAGATGCAGTGCTTGAACCCACGAACCATGAGATCATGACCTGAAGTCGAGTGCTTAACCTGCTGAGCCAGCCAGGTGCCCCAATTTACCTTTGTAAGTATAGGCATACCTCATTTTATTGGGCTTTGCATTATTGTACTTCACAGATGTTGTGGGTTTTTTTTTTTTTTTTTTTTTTTTTTTTACAAATTGGAGGTTCGTGGCAACCCTGCGTATTGTAAGTCTACCTGCGCCGTTTTTCAACAGCATTTGCTGGGGAAGATGCTGTGAAGATTGTTGAAATGACAACAATATTACATAAAATTAAATAAAATATTACATAAAATTACACAGCTTTCTAAAGCAGTGCCAGGGTTGTGAGGACTGACTCCGATTTTGAAAGTTCTCCAGTGGGTAAAATGCTACCAAACAGCATTGCGTGCTATAGAAAAAGCATTCGCAAAAGGAGGGGGTCAATCAATGTGGCAAGCTTCAGTGTTGTCTTACTTTAACAAACTGCCCCTGCCGCCTCAACCTTCAGCAGCCAGCACCCTGGTCAGTCAGCAGCAATCAACATGGAGACAAGTCTCCCTACCAGCAAAAAGATTACAATCGCCTGAAAGCTCAGATGATGATTATCATTTTATAGCAATAATGTATCTTTAAATTAAGGTACATGCGTTGTTTTATTTTAGACATAATGCTAATGCACACATAATATATACCAGTATAATGTAAACATAATTATTATATGCACTGGGCAACCAAAAGATTCACTTGACTTACTTAATTGCAATGCTCCCTTAATTATGGTTGCCTGGAACTGAACCCACAGTGTCTTTGAGATATGCTTGTATATTAACTATATAAAAAGCAATATGACTATCATCTTCTTAGAACATTGGGGATTGTCACTGTTTATTCTGACAGCTAATTTTTTACATTAAAATACATTATGTCTAGAATTCTAATAATTCCTGAGAAAATAATATATTTGCCTCCACGCAACAAACAAATTAGTCATGAGACCGTCTTTATGACCTTTTCCATTATGCAGAAAATGGATTTATGAAAATGACTGGATCAAACTCCAAGATGCTATTAATCTTAGGTTAAGATAGAGGAGAGACCAGATATCCTTCAGCATGATCTAATTTCTTACCCTGTTGGTAGAAGTAGCTAAAGTTAAGCACTTTAGAGAATAATAATTAATCTTCTCATTCTCCTGGAAAGAACCTTTTAGGTTACTGAAGGCAGGATTGTCTATATGGCTTGACAGAAGTGACTTTTATAAGCACATGGAAAAGTGTATTAACTGGAAGTCTCCTTCCTACTTAGCATCTAGCTATTTTAGTGAAAACCTCACATTCCCCTCAAGAGAGGCATTTAACTCACTCTGAAATGGACACTAAGTAATCAGGCATTTCTTAATATTGGACTAAGACAGATCAATGAGTAAGGAGCTTTGCCTTTGAACTTCTTGTTGAAAGTTTTATTCTTTCCATTACAGCATGGACTTCTGAATCCTGTATTTCCAGGCACACTGACATTTATCATTTCCTTTTCTGACAGGATCCTGGTATCTGACAATGTAATTATATTAAGACAGCATCCTCCCTGTAACATTAGCTATGAAATTTGACTTTTTTAAAGTACCTAAAATGACAAATGATTTTAGACTGAACCATGTGCAGTTCTTTCTTTGTAAACTTTTCCACAAACTGCATGATGAATTTACTTAAATTATGAATTAAAGAGTAAAACAAGAAAAGCATAATTAAACAATGCTCATATGTAAACACTGTGCTGTGTACTTACAAATATAATGTGCTATGATAACAAATATATTAATCTCCCATACACATTCACTGAGTGTTATTTTCTAGTTTATTGATGGAGGAAATAGCTCAGCTTTGCATTTTATTGATAGGTTTGTTTAAATTGTTGTTTCTAATGTATATTTCCAGTTATGACTTTAAAATTTATGTGAATTGATGAAATCACCAATTCCTAGTTCAATTGCTGTGGGATGGTTTCAGTTATTCACTTAAACTAGGAAACTTTTTAGGTTTGGGGTCTTAACAAGGTTAGCTTAGATTAGGTTACCTCACAGATGAGGTTGGATTTCTCTTTAGCTGGGTCAAATATAATTGAGAGTTCTTTGAAAGGAAAAAAAGCTGCCAAAACTCACACAAGAAGAAATAGAAAACTTAAAGAGATTTGTATGTATTTGAAAATTGAATAAATAATAACCTTTAAAATAGAGGGTCCCAGGTCCAGATGGGCTCACTGGTGAATTCTATCAAACACTTAAGTATGAAATTATATCAATTCTCTACAATGTCCTTGAGATAATAGAAGCAGAGTGAACATTTCCTAACTCATTTGTGAGGACAAAATTGTCCTAATATCAAAACCAGACAAACATTACAACAGAAAAAACTACAGACCAATATTTGTCATAAATATAGATACAAAAATTCTCAAAAAATATTAGCAAATTGGGATGCCTGGATGGCTTAGTTGGTTAAGTGTCCAACTTTGGTTCAGGTCATGATCTTGGGGTTTATGGGTTCAAACCCCATGTCGGGCTCTGTGCTGACAGCGCAGAGCCTGGAACCTGTTTCAGATTCTGTATCTCCCTCTTTCTCTGCTCCTCTCCCACTCATGCTCTGTGTCTCCCTCTCTCTCAAAAAATAAATAAATATTACAAAAGTTAAAAAAATAAAAAAATTAGTAAATCAAATCCAAAAAAAATGTATAAAAATAACTATACATCATGACCCAGTGGGATTTATCCCAGATATTCAAGGCTGGTTCAACATTTAAAGATTAATGTAATCTATTACTTCAAGAGATAAAAAAAAAAAGACAAATTATCTGATAATATCAATAGATGCAGAAAAAAGAAACCATTCAACAAAATTCAGCATATATATATATATGTATATAGACACACCTATCATCCTACTTAATGATGAGAAACTCAAAACTTTTCCACTAAGATTGGGAACAAGATAAGGATCGTCCTTCTGACCATGGATTTTCAACATTGCACTGGAAGTCGTAGATAATGTAACAAGACAACAAAAGGAAATGATAGGTACAAAGTTGAGAAGGAAGATATAAAGTGTTTGTTTGCAGATATATGACCATTTATGTAGAAAACACAAAAGAATCACCACAACAATTCCTGGAACTAATAAGTAATCATGGCCGTACAATATTACTTTACAAAAGTCAATTTATTTCCTATATACCAGCAATAAACAAATAGAATTTGAAATTAAAACATAATACTATTTATATTAGCAGTCTCTAAAATGAAATAAATAGATATAAATGTAACAAAATAAGTATAAGATCTATGGTGAAGGAAACTACAAAACATCAATGAATGAAATCAAAGAAAAAAAATAAATAAATGGAGAAATCCTCCATGTTTATGGATAAGAAACTCAATATTGTTAAGATGTCATCTTTTTCCAACTTGGCTATAGATTCAATGCAATCCTAATAAAAATCCCAGCAAGTTATTTGGTTGATAGCAACAAATGGATTCTAAAGTTTATAGGGAGAGAAAAATGATCCAGAATAGTCAATACAATGTTTAAAGAAAACAAGTTGGAAGCCTAATACTACCCAACTTCAAGACTTACTGTAGTTATAGTAATCAAGACAATTCAGTGTTGGTGAAAGAATAGACAAACAGAACAAGGGAACAGAATAGAGAGCTCAGAAATGGTCTCACATAAATATAACCAACTGATCTTTAACAAAGGAGTAAAAACAATACAATGGAGTAAAGATAATCATTTCAATAAATGTTGCTAGTGAACATTCATGTGCAAAACAAAAAAATGAATGTAAACACAGACCTTACATCCTTCACAAATATTAACTCAAATGCATCATAGACTTAAATATAAAACTACAAAACTCCAGAAGAAACAGGAAAAAAGAAGACTGTGGATGTGGAAATGACTTTTTAGACACAACACCAAACGCGTCATCCATGAAAGAAATCATTGAT
>NW_024412394.1:51485049-51509430 GCF_014898765.1 Herpailurus yagouaroundi | reverse complement strand
TTTTAGACACAACACCAAACGCGTCATCCATGAAAGAAATCATTGATAAGCTGAACTTCATTAAAATTAAAAAACTTCTGCTCTGGGAAAGGAAATTATACACACACAAATAAACAAGCCACAGACTAAACAAAAGTATTTTCAAAAGACATATCTGCTAAAATATTGTTATTCAAAATATTCAAAGAACTTTTAAAGTTTCACAAAAAGAAAATAACAACCCAATGAAAAAATGGTTGAAGATCTGAACAGACATCTTACCAAAAAAGATATATAGATAGTAAATATATGAAAAGATGGTCTACATCATAAATCATTAGGAAAATGCAAATTAAGGCAATGATGGGGTATCATTACACACAGAATGGCCCAAGTCAATAATACTAACAGCATCAAATTCAGGAAAATTTGAAACATATGCAAAACACAAACACATCCATACACACACACACACACACACACACACACACACACACACACACAGACACACAGAGACATAGCCATGATCTGCAACATTTGAGTCTTTATATGAAAAAGAAAAACTAAATGTAAACCTGACAGTCTCATGAAGAAGGATGTATTAGTTTGTTAGGGCTGTTGTAACAAGATACCAGTGACTGGGTGGCTTAAAAGGAAGAAATTTAATTTCTTACTGTTCTGGTGTCTAGAAGTCCAAGATCAAGGTGTTAGCAAGTTTGGTTTCTTCTGAGGCGTCCCTCTTTAGCTTGCAGAAGCCCCCTTCTCGCTGGTTTCTCACATGGTCTTTCCCTAGTACATGCATTCTCCAGTGTCTCTCTGTGTCTAACTTTCTTCTTCTTCTTCCAAAGATACTAACTAGATTTTATCAGGACATCCTAACACCCTCATTTTAACAACATCACTTTTTTAAAGCCTCTACCTCCAAAAATAGTCACATTTTGAGGTACCAGGGGTTAGGGCTTCAGCTTATGAATGAAGGGGGGCAATTCAGTTGATAACAGAACTGGTAAATAGCTCACTTTGAACTATTTTTTGCACTGATTACCTCCTTTAAAAAAAACATTCTATTGCATAGATTTTCCACACAATCTCAACCCCCATATTTTATCCTAGAGACATTAGTCAGAACAAAGTCAGGAAAGCCTTCACAGATTATAATAGTGAAAATAGCCTTTGGTGTAACCATGCCTGTAGTGTAATCTTGCAACATAGGTTGAATTTTTAAAATGATCTTATAAATTTTGCCTTTGTACTACACTGACACATATTTTTATTATCAATTTTTATTATTGCTATGAATAAACACATATTTCTACAAATAGAAATACTGCTTTTTATCTTCAGTTGTGAATCTTTTATTGTGAACTTGTAATTCCTTGGTAATTTCCACAGGGTTAAATATACAAAGTTTTTTCTTTTTTTAAGTTTATTACGGAAAGAGAGAGAGTAGAGAGTACATGTGTGTGCTCTATAAGTGGGGGGAGGAGCAGAGAGAGAGGGAGAGAGAAAATCCCAAACAGGCTCTGCACTGTCAGTGGGGAGTCTGACATAGGGCTTGCACTCATAAATCCATGATCATGACCTGAGCTGAAATCAAGAGTCAGATGTTTAACCAACTGAGCCACCCAGGCGCCCCAAACACTTTTCACTTTTATTGAGACCATGCATGCTATTTTTAAAAAAATATCTTCATAGTTGTTGATTTTTATTCTCTGAACTATCATTCACAAAATAAAATATTTAAGTAATTCGGGTGACAATCATTAGAAAATAAAAGTTTGGCAATGCCTGTTAAAAGTAGCTTGGATATTTCTCCTGTTAAATCATTTTTGTGCATGTTATATAACACTCAGAAGAAAAATGTCATGCTTTTTTTTCATTTTACTAAAGACAATTTAAATTGTTTTGAAAACCATTTTAAACTCTATTTACCAAGTTATATATTGCTATTTACATTCTTTTTCTCTTAAGATACTATATTGCTAAATCACAATTTTCCTCAAAATTTTTGAAACAAAAATTAGATCTGGTTTTTTAATAGTTTCATGGAGTCCCATATCCCAGGGGTTGCATACTTTCAATAAACTTCCAGAATATACAAAGATACTTCTATAAGTGATGGCTGGTGGGATTAACAAAATGCATTCCAGCATTTTCTTAATTACTGACTAAATCTACAACTAAAGCCAATAGTGACCTTTCTGGTGCTTTAGAAGTGCCCTTTATTTATTTATTTTTTAATGAAATTTATTGTCAAATTGGTTTCCATACAACATCCAGTGCTCATCCCAATAGGTGCCCTCCTCAATACCCATCACCCACCCTCCCCTCCCTGCCACCCCCCATCAACCCTGTTTGTTCTCAGTTTTTAAGAGTCTCTTATGTTTTGGCTCCCTCCCTCTCTAACCTGAAAAGAAAAAGTGCCCTTTAGTCATAATTCTTCAAAGGAATAGAAAAATTAATCAAACCATTAAGATTCTTATTTTTTGAATTACTAACATTTTGATTTTCTTATAGGTTTAATAATTTCTTGCCATGTAAATTTAGATTTCATTCAGAGTAAGGCACATGTAGCTGATGATGGAAGTTTAATTAATATTCTGACTTTTATTACTTTTTTCATAATTAACTTTTTAAAAAATGGAAACATAGAGATTGCAATGTCCTAAATTATGTCCTTACTAATGTTGTGCAGGCCAACACCTAAGAGAGTCTTTAGAAACAACATCAAATATTTTGGAACTTAAAATGGATATTGGAAGCGGAATCTGTATTGAAATAAAAGGAATATTTTCCATCTTCTTCTTCCCACTCTTTGCTGAGCAGCCTTTATGTGTGGTATTCCTTGGCTGTCTCAGTATGTGATCCAATAGATCAGTGGGTGGAGATAAACGGAGTTTGGTCATATAGTAAGAGAAGCAACTAGGCTAAATTTGAGGGGAAGGATGCAGAGTAGGGATGTCAGCCTGAGAAGGGGAGTACATAGCTATCAGAGGATGAATGATCAGGGTATGGTAGGGGTAAAAAGGAGAAAAAAAAAACCTGTAGTAATAAGCATATTTGCCTACTTCTGAGAAGAGACTCGTGTAGATCAATCAGGATCGCAAATCTGCATGTGCTGCTAGCTTTATCTCCACAACCCAAGCCAAGTGAGATGAATCAAATAAAACCTTCGAGACACTTCTGCCGAGGTCCAAAGCTGTCTTGGACTGAGATGATGGGTTGCAGTCTGGGGCAGAGGTGGCCGGAAGGTGGTGGCAGAACAGGTTGACAAGAGGTTATAAATTGTACTTGTTCCTTCTCCCAACTTTGCCCGGACAAAATTGTTTCTTCCTCCTTCTCCATATAAATCAATGGCAACAGTCAACTGTATTGAGCAGTGGGCAGGAGGTAGTTGTAATAATGTTAGGGCAGCCCAAAAGCCTTGCTGGGTTGAGAATCGAGTGATAAGAGATGTAGTTTATCCCTGTCTCCGCATCCAAACCTTCTGGGCTGGCGGATTGCCTCTTGCTTTACTGCTTCTTTCTAAAAAAAAATGTTACAGGCAAATCCCTTCCCACAGTGTTTGCCTGGTGCTATGCCAGCAAATGGGATTGTCTGAAATTTTTGTGCTTGACTTCTTTGCCCTGGAGCTGATTCCTCCCTTCCTCTTTAAACTCCAGAGAAGTGACAGAGAATGCAGTCTGGCTTTCCTCAGTCTCCAGTGCCTACCACCAGAAAAGATCGTCTTCAACTCAGGGAAAATAAAAGCACAGGGCAATTAGTTACACACACAAGTTACACATCCACTGTAAAAGAAAAACACGTAGACTAACACATATCAAAGACCAAAAGAGACTCCTATTGAATTTAACAACTACAAAACTATACTAAGATTCAATAACATGTTGCCTACAGGAGACACGTTTAAACAAAAAGACAAAGTTTGAAAATAAATACATACAGAAAATATACCAGGGGAAAGAAAGTTGTGAAATAAATTTAATAACTGAAACATAGAACTCAAGAGAAAAGAATGTGAGACAAAGGTGGTTGTTCTATACTGGCAAGATCTAAAAAAGAAGTTGAGATAACCATCAAAGAATCCATCCATTAAATACTTGAGCCTCTAAATTTATGAAGTTGTAACCGACATTGTGATGGATCGACTCGCTATATAAAGAGAAAGAAAAGTGGGCTTGTTCCTGAATCCATATTGTGAATTGGACACCAGATGGATTAAAGATCTAAATGGGAAAGGTAAACATGTAAAATCAATGAAAAATGGTGGAGTTCTTTTTAAACAACCCCCCAAAATAAATTATAAAACACTGTGTTTATGTATCAGACTCCAACAAAATTGATGATTTCTGTTCATGAATTACACCACAGACAAAGTAATGGGTAGATGACTATGTCCTGTGGAAACGTACCTTATAATGCCGCAAATTGACAAGTGATTAACATGTACCATATACTAAACCATTAAAGCTAACAAGAGGAAGACAGGAACCCAAAAGAAAAATAGCACAAAATGAACAGAAGCAATTAAATGGAAAGAAAGCCCAAACATTCAATAAACATATGAAGATCTTCATAAACTCATTAATAAGGAGAAAAATGCAATTAAAATAGAGATATCATATTAAATTCATTTTGACAAAAATTAGAAACCTAAATAATATCATGTTTAACAGAATATAGAGATACACTAGCTCTCATGCATTATAAGACAGTCTTTAAATTAATGATGCCAGGGAGCCTGAGTGGTCCAGTTGGTTAAGTGCCCGACTCTTGGTTTCAGCTTGGGTCATGATCTCAGGGTTTGTGGGATTGAGCCCCGCACCAGGCTCTGCACTGCCAGTGCTTGGGATTCTCTATCTCCCTCTCTCTCTCTGCTCCTCCCCCACTCACACTGTCTCTTTCTCTATCAAAGTAAATAAATAAACTTAAAAAATTAAAGAAAAATAAATTAGTGATGCCATTTTGAAAAGCAAGCTCACAATTCTGAATCAAATAGGATATGCATCCTCCATACCTCAAGAATTTCACTCCTGGACATAAATCCCAAAAAAATTATCCCACAATTTTAAAAGAGACCAGACATAAGAATTTCATATAGTGATTTTGTTGTAATAGGTGGAATTTGGGAAATCTAGGTGCTTATCACTGAGTGATTATGTATATATGGCAATATGAAGAAATGTAACAGACATATTACTAAGTGAAGAAAGTAAGAACCAGAATAAGATATTTAGTATAATACCATTTATATAAATGAAAAATTCATGTAGGAAACATCAATAATTTTTTTCCAAAAATGAATACTCATCAAACACTTTAGATTGGTGGTGGGATGGATAGTAGCAATGACCTAGGGATGTGAGAGTGAAGGATGGAGATATAGTGAATTGGCTAAATAAATAAAACAAGAGGACTTTTCTAGATGAAGGGGGATTTTACTAAAAAGATATGATTAATTCAATGATTATCTGCACCTGACTCTAAAAAAAAAAAAGAAAAGAAATTTAAAGCAGATTCAGTAAAAAACAAGAGTATAATATAAAAGTAAGTAAGTATGCAGAGAATTTTGGCTCTTAATAAACTTGCATTATGTACTCCAATAAAAAAATGTCTTATCCACACAATAAAATTGAACAGGAGCAACAATGTATAGTATATTATTAAGATATTATAACAATTGTTTTATTTCTCCCCAAATGCAGTTTCTCATAATTATGTAAATATTATTACTGGATAGTATATTTATTTCTTCCATTTTTTGTATTTTAATAATAGATTTTATCCATTTTTTTCTAATTGAAGTTTATATTGGGATACACACACACACACACACACACACACACACACACACATATATATATATATATATAAAATACAAACTTAAGGATATAATCCAGAAATAATTAAGAGAAGGATAATTAGCATCATTAAAATTTTCCTCTAATTTCATTAAAGGAATTTGATTTCAAAAAGTTTTCAATGAATAGATCAATTATATGAAAGCCTGTGACTTTTTTTGTTTTTAATAACGTTTTAAAAATCCATCTATCAGCAAATATAACATTGCAATTAATTCCAAGAACATTTTAATTTACAGACTCAAATTCTATATCTTGCATCCCAATTTTAAAACCTAATATACCAATTTATATTAATGAAGATTCTTGAGACTAAAATATATCCTCATGCTTGTTATATATAAAGCATTGACACTTTAGTCTCTGTATTCATCTGATTCTCAAAATGGCTACCAAAAGACAAATTATTCAATTTCCTATGTCATTAGAATGGTTTTCCTGCTTCTTATTTTGGGTAATCTCCTGATCTTTTACAAGTTCTGTACCAAACAGACACACACAAAAAAAAAAAAAAAAAGGCAAGTATCATTAGAGAACTTGAACATTTTTATAGGTAGAATTTGCTGTTAGAAAGTCAAAGTTATAAAACAATAGTAGTCCAACAATCCCTTCCTTCTACCTGACTATGGCTATTCTATTCAGGAAAAAGTCTGAAGGCTTAATATTAAAGGGCATTTTAAAACTGAGATGAATGGATTTTTAGTTACTTGGGTGTCAGATGGTCACTATGAGTACAGATGACCGTCTGAAATACTGAGAGTATCAAAGAGGGGTATGTGTTTGGACAACAAATGTCTCTACCCTCTGTTAATCACTGTGTCTTCTCAGCTACCTGTTTCCCTCTCTACCTCTACAAATTGTTCTGGGGTCCACTCTGTTTAGGTCTATTTCTCCCAGGTTTTATGTGCGTATCTATCTGTCTCTTTCTCATGACCTTTTTCCATGTCCTTTCTCTATTTCTTTGATTTTCTGATTATGTTTATAATAGCACGTATATAAACCAGATAAGTTGAAATTTTATATGCTTCCTTCTCTCTCAAGCTTGTAAGTCACCCTAAAGTGATTTGTGTCTTGATTAATGAACTTGAGAGGAAGAAAAGAAAGTTACTTCTAATATACAGGTCACTGTAGATTATATTTAATCATTCATTTTAGCAGCTAACAAAACAATTCCTTTAATAGTGTCCTTCTTTCCAACCAAATTAATTAGATTTTTTTTTCAATCTCATAGTATCAGTCACATAAAAGAAGTGGAGACTTACAGACTCACAGACTCACGATAGGAGTTTCAGCTCCAGTTCTTGAACAGCATTCTTGAGGGAAATATATTGAATCTATCTTTTCCTCAACATTCATTCTACAAATGTAAAACACTTATCTAGAGTGTTAGCCATCAAGCATACAATGGTCTCCACTGATGGAAGTCAAAGGTCACATGGAAGACAGAATAAGGTAAATACACTGATCGATGTAATGTTAAAAATATTCTGGAGAAACAAATGGCAGTTTAAGAACAGCACCCAACAAAAAATATTCTGGTGCTCTGAGCAAGTGACGCCTGACATGGATTGGATGTGTGAAGGTAGGGGGGTGAGCAGCAGCCACTCCTGGTCCTCCCCAGTTTTCCCTCCCTACTGCAGCTGGAGAAATCTACTTAAAATTCACATGGGATGCCATGTTCATGGACCCTTCCTCCTTCAATTTAAGACCCTTTGGTGCTCAATCCTTGACTTTACCCACAAGGCTCTCTGCTCTGTATATGCTCTTACTCCAGAGAACAGTCCTTCCACATGCTATTCCCGAAGACTGGAAACTTCTTCCCATATATTCCTTCCCGTGCAGTTAACTCCTTTGGAGCGTTGTAAATGGGAATATATGGGAGGCATAGCGGATTCCTTGTCCTAACAAAATTTTTGAGCCCTTTTAAAGTGAGAAAAGACTCTCTAGCTAGATGCATATTTCCAGGAAATCAAGAAAATTAGTCCATCTCTAACATACTGATACTTATGATTTACTTTACTATATTTCTACAATTTTCTTATGCTAGATATCAAATACAGTCTTCCCAATAAGTACTTCCTAGTACATACTCTAGAGATGATCACAAGACTGGATTTTCATCTAAAACTTTAAATCCATAAAATATATTATGAGATGGAAATTGTATTTTCCAGTAGATAGTCCTTTTTCTGCTCATAGATCTAATTTCAGAGTCCTTTTGTTCCCATATGAATGGGCCCAAAATTTTAGGTTATTAGCTCAAAATTAAGTATAAGGTAAAAACTGTCGATGTTAAGCACTCCATTTGTGATTTTTACCAGCAACTGTTTGCTGACTTTATTCACCACATACCATGCTGCTATACATTCTCATGAAAATCAAATAAGTTAAAATACATAAAAGCACTTTGCCACCACTAACAAGTACTGAAACTGTAAAATACAATATTTTGGGAGTAGTGTTTCTGTTCTCAGTAAAGAACTGGTGTTATTCTTCTGAGACATAAAAGCAACAGTTGTGTTTTCTTAGTTGTGAAAAATCTACACAAGCAAACCAAACTTCCATGTCTGTATGTGAATTATTTTCATTTCTATCATTTGCTTGCCAAAAATGTGAATAAGCACTTATGAGAAATAAAAGATTGCCTTAAATTCTTTTCTTTTGGTTTCCTGTTTAGAAATCGACTCTTTGGTATACCCTGGAAAATTATGTTTCTGTGGTTTTACATTTCATAAAATCTTACAAAGATTCAGAAAATTAAGAACTGGGGGGCACCTGGGTGGCTCAGTCAGTTAAGTGTCGGACCCTTGATTTCGGCTCAGGTCATGATCTCAAGGTTTGTGAGTTCAAGCCCCACATCGGGCTCTGTGCTGACCGTGCAGAGCCTGCTTGCAATTCGCTCTCTCCCCTCTCTCTCTGCCCCATACCACGCTTGCTCTCTCTCTCTCTCTCAAAACAAAAATAAACTTAATAAAAAATAAAAAAAAAATTAACTGGATCTGTATGTAGATGGAATAAATGGCTTGCTTTCAGACATCTTCTCACTGGACTGAGAAGCAATCTAATTTTCAAAAGAAAAGAGTCCTTTAAATTAAACTATGTTTTTGTTTTTTGTTTTTACCTAATGATCTTCATTGAATACCTATGAAGTACCATATATATAAAGAGACCAGGAGGTAGTTACAAATTCTCAAGTGTGTGCATTTGGGGTACTCATATGAGGTGAAATATATATGCATGTGTGTACAAATATAGTTTTTCATGAGAATGGTTTCTGTTAGGTACTTTCTAGCTTACCATTTTCAGACTGTTAAAAGTAAAGTTGATCTAAATAATCATAACTATTTATTAACAGTGAACTCTGTTAATATGTGTCAGAAGGTGGAGGAGAGTGAGCAAAATATCCTCTAAACTGAGAAGGCATTTTAAGATTGAAAAATGAAGCAAGCCACTCCCTACCCTTTACACAGTTTTGGTCAGGGTAACTTACTGGTGGTGGGGGATCGGGTGGTGATCCAGATGGTACGCGGCTATTCTTTGGCCCTATTTTCCAACAAGTCTGGACCTTAAGCCTTTGCTTTTATAGAGCAAGGAGCATTGTTGTGAAGTAAAGGGTAGTTATCTAAATTGGTGCCATGTGTGCACCAGAGGATCTCCAGTAGTTACCTCAAGTGGTACCTCCTGTGCCTTCCCACATTCCAATCAGGGCATACATCAACCTCCATGGGACCCAGGACACACAGCCCAGAAGGAGTTCATTCCATTGGCATGAACAACATGGAGGACCAGAGATGGAGTCAGTGTTGTAAGCACTCCTGTAATAACACCAACAATAACAATACAAAACTAAAAAAAAAAAAGAAAAAGAAATCAGTAACTCTAAATATGGATACTTCTAAGCCAGCATACAAACGTTGAGCCCACTGACTTTCTCTTTGCACCTTTCTCTACCTCACCCCTGCTAAAGAAAACACCCTTGATCAAAATTTCTGTTTCTCTTCTGGAGACTTAAGGAAACATTAAACTATTTTATTTGAAGCAAGAAATTTTTCTTTCTATAAACGTAAAACCTAAAACAGTCTAAATATCTCCCATTTGGGAACTGATCGAGCAAATTATTACATGACTATATAGTTAAATATCATGAAAACAATTTCAAAACGTGATACAAACTACTTGATAAAATATAATTCTCTTCTGTAAACAATGAACATGGATTCATATTTGTATGGAAAATTTCCAAGAGAACTTATACAATGTGTTAATAGTATTTATAATCTGAGTAGTTGGGCAGTGAGTGAGATTTTTCTCTACTTTTTTGTATTTTTCAAACTTTCTACAATAAACATCCATTTCATATATCGGAATAATGCACTGGTACCGTTTTGATGTACTCATATTTTAGATGAAAAACCTTATTAATCTGGGTTATGCAAAGGTTTTATATATGTTGTGCTACCCAGCTATGACATCTTTAAGGACACACTGTAAAATAATTTCCTACATCAGACAACCAGAGATACATTCTAATCAGAAATCTGTGAACATAGTCTTTTGGCTCAAGGGCAATCTCTGGGTTTACTCGTGTGGTCTCAAGAAATCTAACAGCCAGTGGTCGACCTCATTTCCATCTCTCAGAAATTTTATGTAAAAAAAAACATGCTTAATATGGAGAAATAATGTGATTGGTGGCTACAAGAGGAAAACGATCTTCAGTTGCCGTGATAGACTTAAGCCTTTTCAGGCAAGAAGATACAGTGTTTTGCACCTACTTCTGCATCAACACTTGAAAACTGACATGGAAAAGCTGGAGCTCTTGAGAAAAATGATCATAATGATAAGGGGATTTCTCAACCTGCCATGTGAGGTAGAGTTAGAGTAAATTGTGATCTTTAGCAAGGAGAAGAGTAGACTTGAAAGAGAAATGATAGCTATCTTGAGATGCTAGAAAACGTGTCAAAAGAAAGTCACATGGAGCATAGAGTCCAATTGCTTAGCTGTTGCCAAATAGGAAAACGTAATTGAGGACTGATTAAAACAAAGAAAGGCAATTTGAAATAATTGGAATAATTTGAAAATTAACTAGATCACAAGGGCCATTAAGGATAGTATAATCCACCTAACTGTATGAATTCAATCCGAGCCTGGATGATGAATTATTCAAATTTTTTGGAAAATATTGATAGGTCAAGAATAGATTAGATGAGATGGAATCTAAATTACTTTCCAATTCTAAGATGTGTTAATTCCAAGGTAAGCCAAGGAATTACATAAAAACCATTGGCTCATTTGTAAGCATGTGCATGTGGTGGAGGACCTTGCAGATAGTGGGAGAGATGATAGCAGAAATAAAAAAAAAATTAAAAAGTTATGTCAAGAAACCGTATAAATACAAGGGTTGTAAATAACGTGGCAACCATCAAAAGTTTAAGCAATACAATAAACAGACTTATAGTATATCAACACAGATGTGAATAACTGAGTTTCATTACAATTAAGTTCTATTTAGAACCTTTATACTCTGGTCCTTACTCAAGTCTCTCCCTTTCCAGACTCGTGTTGGGATTCTAGAATGCTTGTGCATGCCAAGACATAAGGGGGATGAGTCTCCTGCATCTACCCACAAACATTTCATCTGAGTGCTTTCCCATCCCAGGCAGCCTGACTCAGTTCCAAGGGCTCTTCCCCTTATGAGCCGTGCTCAGGGAACAGGAAGCTTCTCACAGAGCAACACCTGCATCACCGCATTTCCCACTGGGTTCCGGCCAACCTCCTGTAGTGCTGAAGGGAGACTGGGCTCCAAGCCCACTGCTCCTGGGATGTTCAGACATTTCGGCACCCACTACAGCGCTGCAGGAGAGCAGAGCACAGATGAAGCCCTACTGCAATCCCAATAGAGTGTCTTTCAGTTGGGAGAGAGAAACTCCTCTCTGCTGCTTTTGGTTAAGACACACATTGTTTTCTATGCCCTGAAATCCTCTTCCTATGCTTTTGGACAAGATGTTTTATCTATAGTAGCAAATCCTTTCCCCTCCCTAGGGCTTAACCTTTTTGAAAGTAAAGCCAGGATGTCTTACAAGAGTTTCAACTCTCTGCCCTGCTACATTCATTCCCTGAGGCAATAAAAACGTGCTGACCAACTTGCTTAAATAGGGATAAGAGAAAGGGAATGACAAGGATTACTAAAGAAAAGACTCATGTCTCCAAGTATTACCTCCTTTTTAAAATGAAAAACCCATCATCACATATATACATTTTTATGTAGAAAACATCAGGGAATTAGAATACTGGAGCAAAAATCTTAAGAAAACACCAGGAATCAATTTCTTAAATGGAAATTTCAAAAAGTAGAAGAGTGGATTATACAAATGGCAGAAAAGTAGGCTTTACGGCAAAGATTGGTTATATCATGTTATAATGTTAAGACTAAGAAGTTAGAGAGTGGCAGATTGAGGACCCCTCAATATACTCTCTGAAAAAGCTCCAGCAGGAAATGAATGTGCTCAACCCTTAGCTGATCCTCCAGTTTACTCTGTGCTTTCTGATTTGCATATGGACAAGGCTTCCTGTGGTTGGAAGTATCTTCATCAACTTACCTTCAATATGGCTAGTTGTGAATTATTCCAGCACATATCAGCAACAGAAGGATGTGTCAGAACTTTTTTCACACAGCAGATCCTGATGAGCCATGATCAGCAGGAAGTCACTGATAACCATTTTGAAAACTGCCACTGACTTTGATAATAATTCTATCATAATAATAGGTACAAATTCCCTACAAATGTGCAGTTATCATGCTTGGGGGGATTTTGGCAAAGGAAACTGGGTTTTTTCCCTATGCAAGATATAGGGTATAGTAATTGTAGCAGTAATCCATATTCTTACCCCAAATCCATACTGTTTTTTTTCCCCCATGGTATAAGATGTAATCTGCTTTTTAAGTGATAGATATAGTGATATTCTTCAGTCTCCTTTGCAGCAAGGCAAAGTCAGATGACTGGGTCCTGAGAACAGAATATCTATACAAGATGTGTACAGATTCTGATAGGTATCCTTAAATAAAAGTCACGTTTATATCTCCTGACTGTTGTTGTTTTTTGTTTTTTGTTTTCTTTCCTTCTTGCTGGTTACAATGCAGATGTGATGGGTGGAACTGAAGTAGTTATCTTGGACTGTGAGGCCCTTTGAAAATGATAGAGCAGTAAGAAAAAAGGAGCCTATGCATTTGATATAGTTAATTACCATTCCAGCCCTAGACTTCCTACCTGAATTTTTTGAAAAATTCTATTTTATGCAAACCACTCTGTTTTTAAACCTTGAAGTCAATTCTAATAAAAAAAATCCAACAATTTATGTGTGTTTTTATTAGTATTCATAATTCAAATTGTCATGAGACTTCTGTGCTCAGTATTGCTTCTAGGAATAATCTACAAAATAAAGTATTGATGGAGATAAAATACTTTTATATCCATTTAGAAGGTATATAGTTGCCATAAAATGTATATTATCTGATAAGCATTTCTTCCAGAAAGTAGGCGTGTGTCTGTTAAATAATTACTGAAAATTAAAGCTACTGTATACTTAAGAAAAATACAAAGACTTAATTAGTTCTCAAAGGTATTCAAGATAACTCTGGGGGGGGGGGTGGGGGGAGAAAAATAACAATTAACTCCTTAACAGTAGCCAAAACATGTTTCATTTGCTAAGGACATTTCAGAGTTAAAGAAACAGATATTTAAAAGTAGCAAATTGTCTATCTAAGCTTAGTAGTTGAAAGTTTGGGAGGCTCTCCTTCTAGGTTCAGACCAGCTAAGACTTCACATGTGACAGAACGTTTAAGCACCTAAAACATTAACCCGATTCTCCAGTCATTCTGAAACATGAAAAAATCAAGCTGGCAAGCAGGGAGTCTATGACTGTGTGAACAAAATGGACAGTCAGCTGGCCTCTTATGGTTTAACTTTCTTCCTAAATAGAATAAAGATTTTCTTATTTCTTAGTATTTTTTTTAACCTTTATGTATTTTTGAGAGACAGATCATGAGCGGGAGAGGGGCAGAGAGAGAGGGAGACGCAGAATCCAAAGCATGCTCCAGGCTCTGAGCTGTCAGCACAGAGCCTGACGTGGGGCTCGAACCCACGAACCGTGAGATCATGACCTGAGTTAAAGTCAGCCACTCAACCAACTGAGCCACCCAGGCGCCCCTGTATTTCTTAGTATTTTTAAGAAAAGCATTTACTCTCTGATTAAAAGTAGGACCCTTCCATGCGATATTGTTGTCTAGTTCCACTGTGCAAGCAGATACAGTCAGAGTGAAGCCCTTGCCATATATAAGAACACAATTTCCATTAACTCCAGTGAGGGTTTTTGTTATGAAAGGACTTCCTTCCATGACTCACCCTCATTTTGAGCCATGTTCATTAATTTTATCTGGCAATATAAAGCCTTTTTTCCCACATTTCATTCTTTTGCACGTACAGCTGTTTATCAATTAATAGAGAAAAGCCTAGTTATAAACCACATCCTGGAAAGAATAAATTAGGTGAATTTGAATGACACAGGATGTTGTTAAGGATTTAACAATATTGCTAACGTTCCCGGGTTTCACAATTATGGGTATGTAATTTTTTCCAGATTCTGTCTTTCTTGTTTGAAATCCTGGCATGATTTCAAAATTGTTATGTGTGTGAGAAAAAGAAAAGTGTATTTACAAACCTTTTGAGGGAAGAAATGTAGCCCTTCAAGATGCATCACAGAGCATGTAGCCAAAGCATCTATCGCTTCTAGTGAAAACTACCTGATTCTCACGTTCATTACTTCAGAGTGTATACAATCTAGTTAGCCTAATTTTGGGCATACCTACTTGCTTTAAAATATTTTTAAATGTGATTCTACTTCATTTTGATGACAGTAGCCCTCTCTGTGAAAGAGTGAGTTTAATCTGTTTGAATTTCACGTGAGGCAAGGCAGGGTGGGGAAGGAGTTTCTTAGGAATAATGTGTAGTAGCAAAGAGACCACGACCAATGAGGAGAAGCTAGTCCCTGAAAAGGCAGGTGGTCCATTTTAGATGCTTGCAGAAAATAAAATGTAACAGTGGGGAAGGGTGTATTTGCAGGTGGTAACTCCACAGAAGCAATCTTCTATTTGTTTTAAGGTACCCCATTCATTGTTTGAACTTAGGTTCTAATTTATACCTTGTTTCTTTTGTTCCTACTTCTGAATTTAAAGACAAAATTGTGGCCAAAACAAGCATTTGCTTTAGGGCAACCTTTAGATAATCACCATTTGCTTTATTATTGTGTAAGCCTGGGCTGCTGTTAATTTGGATAAGGGAAGAAGAGTGGCTCATTCTACACTTAAAACACTTCTCACATTTAGAACCGGTTTCCTAAACCCTCAAGGTTTATTGTGTTTGATTTTGAAGGAAGGGGTCCATTAACTTGCTGAGACTTTTCACAGAAACTTACTGCTGACCTTGACAATGGCCTGACGCTGGCAACATAAAGAGAGGATGAAGATGAGGTCGGCTGTTAGGTCAGCATGCTAGGCACATGGTAGATATTGTTTAAACACTATCTAAAACTATCAGAAATATCTTCCTGGGCCATAGATTTAGCTAAAAGTCTTTTTAAAATTTTAAGGCAGAATTTCTGAATAACTTATTTAATTATAGAACAGCCAGACTCATTTTTCTTTCCCCTCTTACTCTTATTAATTCCACAAATAGGGTGGTGCTTATAAACTTGAATTATACTTATGCATCTATTATACGGTACATAGATGACACTAATGAATTTGAATTCCAGGAACTAAAAGATAATAGATTAATCTCTAAGGAGAAAAATAGGAAAAAAAATTATTTTCATTTTGAAGCTATTAGACCTAATGGAAGAATTCACCTTTGTTTTTGCTTTGAAAGTGTATTTAGGGATGCCTGGGTGACTCAGTAGGTTAAGCGTCCATCTTGGGCTCAGGTCATGATCTCACAGTTAGGGGGTTTGCACCTGCATCTGGCTCCACGCTGACAGTAAGCAGCCAGCATAGGATTCTGTCTTTCTCCCCTTCTCTCTGCTCCTCACCAACTCATGCTTTCTCTCTCAAAAAATAAATAGATAAACTTAAAAAAAATTAAAAGTGTATCTATTGTTCAGTAGCCATTATGAAGAATTAACGAAAAAAGTGGTGTATAAAATTATTCAATAAAGTCAAGATTAGTCTACATTTTGAAAATTGTGTTAACATTTAACATGGCATTTACCCTCTTGAAAATGTGTTGTTGTTGTTTTTTAATTTATTTTGAGAGAGAGAGTGAGCGAGAGAGAGTACAAGCAGGAGAGGGGCAGAGAAAGGGAGAGAGAATATCAAGCAGGCTCCATGCTATCATCACAGAGCCCAGTGTAGGACTGGGTCCCATGAACAGTGAGATCATGACCTGAGCTAAAATCAAGAGCCTGCTGCCTAATCGACCGAGCCACACAGGCACCCCCCTCTTAAAAATTTTTAAGTGCAAAATTCTATTGTTAACTATAGGCATGATATTATAGTACAGATATCTAGAACCTGCTCATGTTTAATAAGTGAAACTTTATACCCATTGAATAGCAACCCTCTATTTTCCCCTGCCCCAGCTCCCGGTAACCACCATTCTATTTTCTGCTTCTATGAGTTTGACTATTTCAGGTATCTCATATATGTGGAATCATGCAGTTTTTGTCCTTCTGAATTTGGCTTCTTTCATTTAAAATAACGTCCTATGGGTTCATCCATTTTGTCACATATATAAGATTTCCTTCTTTTTTTTTTTTTTTAAATTTTTTTTCAACGTTTTTTATTTATTTTTGGGACAGAGAGAGACAGAGCATGAACGGGGGAGGGGCAGAGAGAGAGGGAGACACAGAATCGGAAACAGGCTCCAGGCTCTGAGCCATCAGCCCAGAGCCCGACGCGGGGCTCGAACTCACGGACCGCGAGATCGTGACCTGGCTGAAGTCGGACGCTTAACCGACTGCGCCACCCAGGCGCCCCGATTTCCTTCTTTTCTAAGGTGGAATAACATTCTATTATATGTATACGCCACAATTTCTTCTCTTTCTTTCTTTCTTTCTTTCTTGCTTTCTTGCTTTCTTGCTTTCACTTTCTTTTCTTGGCATTGTAATCTTACCCAGTTTTATTGAGATGTGTCACATTTTCTTTATTCATTAATCTGTCAATGGACATGTAAGTGTTTTCACGTCTTGTCTATTGTGAATAAAACTGCAATGAATATGGGAGTACAGATATCTCTTCAAGATCCTGATTTCCATACTTTTAGATAAATATTCAGAAGAGGGATTGATGGATCATGTAATACTTTTACCACCAATTTTTTTTAGAAACTTCCTTACTGTTTTCCATAATGTCTGCATAATTTGCATTCCCACAAACAGTGTTCAAGTGTTCTAATTTCTCCACATCCTCATCAACGCTTCTCTCTCTCTCTCTCTCTCTCTCTCTCTCTCTCTCTCGATAACAACCATTCTAAAAGTGAGGTGATATCTTATTGTGGTTTGGATTTGCATTTGTCTCGTGATTAGTGATGTTGAGCATCTTTTTGTATACCTGTTGGCCATTTGTATGTATGTCTTCTAGAAATGTCTGTTTAGATCCCTCATCCATTTTAAAAATTGGGCTAATAATTGTTATTTTGAACTTTAGTAATTGTTTTTAGAAATTTCTCATATATTTTGGGTATAAACATCTTATCAGATATGCAGTTTGCAAATATTTCTTTAGATTGCCCTTTCACTCTGTTGTTTCCTTTGCTACTAGAATTTTTGGTCACCATACAAAGTTGTCACAATATTTTATTTTTACTATATTCTCCATGCTGTATGTTATATCCCCATTAGATTGTATTTAAACTTTATTTCATCATCACTGTGTTGCCTTAGCATGCACTGCTTTCAGAATCAGAATGTGGATTACCATAGCCAAGTGTCTAATGAAGAGTCTACATAATATGGAGCATGTGATTATTAGAAGAAGGCTTAAAGTGCTCTATCTGTATGGAATATATAATTGTTATTACATCCATTGTAGGTTAATACAGAGCATAAAGTATCAATGCCACTATTCTTATTTTAAAAGGCAGTCCAAAAACTTCTACACAAAAATACTCTTCAGCTTTTGTCCTTCTAATATTAAAGGCCTATTGTGACATATTCACTCTCTGATTCATTGAAGAATCTGAAAAACATTATGTACAAATATAAAAAAAATATGTGGTTTCACCTATTGCATTATAGATACAATAGACAAAACATACCGAAAAGAAGTCTAATTCTTTTTCAGGCCAAATACCTTATTTGCCTAAATTACATCTTAAGTCATGTACTGTATAGATGTAAGAAGATTCTAAGTCTAGATAGATGGTTATTGAAGATATTGCAGTTGTCAATTCAGTATATCAATATTTAATGGAAGAAACAAATATTATAGTGTTATTTTCCTTTGCTTTCTTTATTTAAAAAAATCAATCTGAAAAGAATGATTTAATAAAGATCCTTCTTCATTTGCAAGACTAACAGGTAGCTAATTCATAATGGAAGAGTTGACTGGAATTTAATGATTACAGAAGAGATTCATATCACTCAATTTGCGTTTGGGTACACAAAAGATATTAAGAAGATGTGACTCTGCCTTGAAATACACTAAATTCAAGTTGCTTTCTTTTCTGGCTTAATTCAAGGGAGATTATTTAAGTGAAAATGGACGAATGGGTCTGGGAAAAGACTTACAGAAAGGCAGACTCTTTTTTGTTACCAGTTAAAGCTTTATAAAACTTGCCCATTTTTTTTTCTGTTCTATTGATGTCACATAATATTTGTTTCATAATAAATTATGCGCCATAGTACCATCAACCGAGTCAGTTCTATTATCCTGTTTGGCAGTAGCCCAAAGAAGGCCAACATAAATTTTTGTTTTCCATTAAAACCTTGGGAATCTTTAAAAGCTTCTTTAAGGATAACAGGAAAGATCTGCTTCTATACTTAAAATATATTTATTTCAGTGACATCCAAAGAAATGGTTTTGCACTTTGTACTGTAACTCTTTCAGAGATAAAAGCCAAGAAAGTTGCAAGATATGCAGCCGGAATCAGAGTGGTTGTCTGGGAATATCGGTACCTTTCATACCGTCCAAACGCAACAGCCCAGACAGACACACGTACTTGCATCATCGCACCACTTGAGAGATACAACCATATGGGGATTTGACTTTGGGAACTTGGAGGCACCAGCTCCCGAATCTTGCTGAGACCTTCCTGCCAGGCAGGCACTGCAGAAACGCAGCTCGAAATTTCAACCCCAAATTTATACTCTGAACTCTCCTTTGACTCTGCATCCATTTTTTTTCCTGCTTATTCTTCTCCTAAAAAAAAAAAAGTCTTTTTTTCCTAGAATCTTAAAAATTTCCCAACTCCATAAATCTTACGTATTTTTTAAGGTAAGTGTATTTGCTTCAGTCACCTAAGTCATCCCTAGGAAGCACCAGAGAGTAATGGGAACCATAATTGTGTGACATTTACACTATTTTAAAGAATGAATTCTACCTTACTTCTAATCTCGGTGCTCACTGAGAATTTAAAAGATTTACAGTTTCTTCCCTCGTTGAAAAAGAAAGGAGTGAAAATAATCTCCTCTCAGCAAACTTTTCCCCTTCAGTAAATATCCTGGGTTTCTCCCAGAGATTTGTAGGTGATATTTTAGTATGTTGGGTCATTTTACGTTGGTAGTTAAGATTCACAACATTACATGGCAAAGGGAAGATAAAGAAAAAGGAAAGAATACCCATCCATATAAAATGGTAGCAAACAGATAATCTCACCATCTAAATGAATTTACCTTTCTTAATTGAAGAAATGTATATATTTACCATATATATATTTATATATTTACCATATATATATTTGAAAAGCTAAGCTATTTTGTCAGCCAAACATTATCAGAGTTAAACTCATTACTGTGTCAAATTCACAACCGCATATTTTTATATTTAAATGTTTATTTTTGAGAGAGAGAGAGAGAGCATACACATGAGCAGGGAGGGGCAGAGAGAGAGAAGGAGACAGAAGAGCTCTACTGGGTTCTGCGCTGACAGCAGAGAGCCCAATAAGGGGCTTAAACTCACAAAACGAGATCATGACCTGAGCCAAAGTCAGACGCTTAACCCAATAAGCCACTCAGGCGCCCCACAATGTCATGTTTATTTTAAAACTTAATTTATCGGGCGCCTGGGTGGCGCAGTCGGTTAAGCGTCCGACTTCAGCCAGGTCACGATCTCGCGGTCCGTGAGTTCGAGCCCCGCGTCGGGCTCTGGGCTGATGGCTCAGAGCCTGGAGCCTGCTTCCGATTCTGTGACTCCCTCTCTCTCTGCCCCTCCCCCCTTCATGCTCTGTCTCTCTCTGTCCCAAAAATAAATAAACGTTAAAACTTAATTTATCATTTAAGGAATGAAGGCAAGGGAATGGTAAACATTTTATTATTTTATGTTTTTCTTACAGATATGTCCTCTCCACAAGCATACCGAAATAAAAATCTTAGTATAGTATTGACATTTTATGAAATACCTTAGTATGAAAAGTTGATTATGAGAATGGGCTCTTATTTTGATCATGAGATTTAATTTTATTGACCTGAATGTTATTTGGTTGTCTCAGAATTCTTAATAGAATGGAAGGAAGTGTGCTTTTGGAAAGAGTAGGACATACGTAAATCTATAAAATCTTTTATTTTTTTGGCTTGTGTGTGTATAGAAATCTGGGTAGCTGAAATGATGATTTTATTATTTGTAAGAAGTAACAAATAATCTTGGTTATATCTCCCTTTACTGCATATTATGAGACTTTTAAGGTCTCTTCTAAAATACAACATGAAGTATGCATCTAATAAAATATACCTTGTTTGTTGAAAATGTTTTTCTTCTCTCTTTTTAAAAACATACTTTGGTAAGCGACAGATAATTTAACTGAGATTTAAAACATGTTTTAGACAATCACAAATTTTACCTTGCTTTTATGTATCAATTTTACAGCTGGGCTGGATGAATGGTGTATGCAGTAAAAAATGAAAAGGAATTTAGGAAAACATCTCAATTGAATAACAGAAAACATAATTATTTTAACATTAAGAAAAATAGTGACTTCAATAACATTAAAACTACTAAATGGCTTCGTAACTAGAGAAACTTATTATATATGTGTATATGTATCCGAAGGTATGAACAGTTCTATGTAAATGTGAAACATGCAGATGGATAGAAAATTACAGATACAGACTGTCTTGTCAGAAAATTCATCTTTTTCCCTAAAAAATATAGTGACAGCTTTCCTCCTACTTCCCTGACATAAAAAAAATTCATAGATGATGAATAATAGTATAAAACCACAAGTAGTCGTGGAGTAGGCATCATGTATTTTAAAATTCTATTTATATTATTGTATCACATGGATTTATTATTCCATTTGCATGTTATGTTCCTCTAAATTTGTGAATGCCAGTACTGTGCCCACTTCTTATTCTAATACTGCACTATGAGGGTTGCTTTACAGTATTTTGAAGGACACATACTCCGGTATACTGTGTGCTTTTCTCTTATGAACATGAACTGTAAGAAATTTATAATATTTACTCGTCAGCTGTAATTTTTTTTTAAATCTATGTCAAAATTGAAATTATTTCTCCTTTTAAATATCGGTAATACATTACTCTTTTACAAACATCTTTTTCTCGGTTTTCCTCTTTTTTTTTTCACACAGACAATAGTTTTACACATTTCTTTGAGCTTTCTTAGTAGATTCAACTTTATACTGGAAAAATATCATTAGCATTTTTATTTGCTAAAATTCTTCTCATTTTGTAGATAATTTTAAGCCAGTGATACTATATTAGGTGTAGAGGCATAACTTAAGAGGATTTGGACCCAAACTTTTTCTTCACAAATTATAAAATTAATACAAAGAAAAGATAAATGACTAGCCCAAAGTTATAGGGAAGAGAAGATACCAGTTCTGAATACTTTTCAGAAAATCACACTTAAAACAACAAAAATGACAACAACAACAACTTTGAGGATATCCATATTTGGCAGTATTTTGGATTAAATAATCTTAGGTGTCCTTCCTGCCTTCTATCTCAGCATGATGTAGTTCTTGATCAAATACAAAGAAATATTTGAATATATTGCTGGATCCTAAGAAATCTCTAGGAGATTGAGGTTTGGGGAGCACAGTGAATTATCCACAATAGGCTGGATACTACATACCAATTACTAAATTCTAAATACATCTGATAATGCAGCTTTAAACCAACATTCTAAGAAAATGTAAGGGAGTCATATCTGTAATATTACATTTTATAGTTGTCAAATGGAAAAAACTCGTAAAAAGAAACACAAAATTAACTTATTAATGTATTTCATGAATCTTATATAGCCAAAATATCATTTCACCTTATATCAGACTTTATTATATTTTTTATATTTCTTTTACTTTTATCCATAATTTTATCCTCTAGTCTTTCTGTGCTGTATCTTGATTAAGCTTTTTCTAATATGGTTTTTTGGTTTTCTAGTTCTTCCTTCAGCTGAATCTAATATTCACCAGCTTTTTACCTCATCCATTAGTTTTTTAATGTTTATTTATTTATTTTGAGAAAGAGAGCTAGAGGGCATTTGAGCAGGAGACGGGCAGAGAGAGGGAGACAGAGAGAATCCCAAGCAGGCTCCACACTATCAACAGGAGAGCCCAAAGTGAGGCTTGATCTCACGAACTGTGAGCTTATGAGCTGAACTGAGATCAGGAGTCTGACATTAAACTGACTGGGCCACACAGGCAACCCTCATTCATTAAAAATTTATTATTTATTTATTTTTTATTAAATTTTTATTTTCAGAAGTTCCTTTTGATTCCTTTTCATATCTTTTGTTTCCATGTCCTTGAAGATATTTTCAAACTTGTCCTATTTTAAAAATATAATAAAATTGTGTGTGTGTGTGTGTGTGTGTGTGTGTGTGCGTGTGTATCTGTGTCTTTTAATTCTGTCTGCTTTCTTTATGGGTATGTTTCTGCTGTAGATATTTTTCTTTGCATTGCTCTGACATTTTGTTTCCTGATTTGGTGTTTGGTTACTTTTTATTTGACTTCCTTCTCAATATTCTCATCAAATTATCTGAGATGGTAAAAACTCATGTCTTCCTGTAGGAAGTCACACACAGATTTCTGGCAGGTTTGTGATTCCTTACTTCTAAATGTGAAGGGCCACTACCAGTCTGGGACTATTTCAACAAAGTGTGAGCTTTGGGCTCCAAACCCCACAGTGACTGCCATGCAATGATAACTTCTCAAGAAGTATTTCCTTTCTGCCTGCTGCCTTGCTTAGTACTAAGGATTTTTTTTTAAATTTTTACCGGTTGTGGGACACTTTTGGGGATGAGGGTAGATTTTCTTCTGTCTTCCCCTTATGATGATGGTATAACCCTACGGAGACTCAGTTTAATATGGACATTGTCTATATAATAACTCCTTCCTTGGCCAGGCTCGTGGTTTTAATTTCTGTCTCTCTTGCTCAGAACATCAAATATCAAAATCAAACTTTAAGATTGTAGTGTCTATTTTGAACTGGCAACCATGCTATACATAAAAGGCTTCAAGAAGTCTTTTCCTTACTGATTTTTAGCCTTCCCTTAAATTTTAGCCTGAAAATTCCTATCTTGTCAGTTTTTTAATTCTCTTAAAAGTGACAGAAATCTTTCATTTATTTATTTTTTGTCCAGTATTTTGAGTTGGTTTGGTGGGAACAATGCTCAGAATAGCCTATCTTGTCATGCTGTTGAGAATGGAATTTCAGTAGAATTTCTTATATCTGTAAGTATGAGTAAGATACATTCAAATACTATGAAAAATCATCGATCATTATTGTATCATTTCAGTAATGTTCACATCCTATAGTTAAACACCTCCCCCAGGTGGGGATATGCACAATAATTTATATATAATATGTTGCACAATAATACACAACATAACGTACAGTTATTTTTATAGTTGCATCACTTGTTAGAACAAAAAAAGTGAAATGATCCAAAGTCTACGACACATAGTACACATATTGCAGGGATCGTGTGTTGAGTGGTACATGAACACATACATTTTATAATAGTCACAGAATGCTATATTATACAGCACTGAAAATGGATGAACTATTAATACATTAAACAAAATGGATAAATTCCCGAAATATGATGGTTTTAATTGAAGCAAATCTGAAAAGTCTAAAGTGAAGGATACCATTTTTATAAACCTCATTAAAAGTAGAACACTGACAGTCACAAAATTCAAAATGTTGGTTACTTTTGAAAGAAAAGACATGAATGGAATATTGGAGAAACACATGGGTAGCTTCACATACTGGTAATGAATATCCTTACTTAGAGTTTATGTAGTTCTCTCAAGGCGTTCATTTATTTATTTATTTATACATAAATTTATTTATTTATTTATTTATTTTA